>NW_005842401.1:772059-814756 GCF_000455745.1 Alligator sinensis | reverse complement strand
TACATTGGTTGTCACTAGAACTGATTTGTAGTTACTCCATACAGGGGGCCTGTAAATTGTATTCTAAACTTATAAATTGACTTATAATTGTGTGGTATCCATTGGCAAATGACTTAACTGACTTATGACAACTAATTTATTTCTCCTGGCCAGGTTCTTTTTTTCTGAAGTCACATTGTAACTTACTGAGTTTGGGCCATTAAAGACATTGACATATTTCATTTTGGGGTTTTTTAATGCTTTCAACTGATGTTCAGCTGCTGTTCACTGATACTACCATTTACTAGAAAAATAAAAATGTTGCTTAGTCTGCTAACTGGAAAAAAATTAAATTATTGCCCTTAATATGCTATGTGTAATGTGATAATTTTCCCTGTGAACCATCCTGGTAGAAGAAAAACATCTATGGAATGTGAATTAAAATAGATTAAATAAATGCAAAAGTGTGAAGTATAGATTTTTGTCCCCTTAAAGCTGGCAAACATGGAATTACGTTTTGGGGAGTAAAAAAAATGAGCAAAAAATGTAAGGCCCCTCAATTCCATGTCAGCGAAACAAGGACACTTACCAGAAACCAACCAAAATAAACAAACTGATTCTACAGCTACTCAAACCAAAAAATTATTCTCAGTAGAAACAACTCCTCTTTATGTTATGTTGAATAATCTGGATACACTTGGAGGGGAATCTGTGCCTCTGAGAGAGTAGGACACTATCAACTTTGTGGTTTATATATGATGTGATATTAGGAGCTCTGATTCGGATGCTTACACGTAAAGCAGTCATTATATTATCTTTTTGGCATTTAAATATAAATGGGATCACCAGATCTCTGACAGAGGAAAGCCCCACTGCTACAGGGTTTTACTTGTAATACTGTGTACAATTAAGAATGATATGGTATGACATTTGATAACTCAGGAAATAAATCAAATTATTAATAGTACATTTCTGTGTAGCCTCATCTACATGATGCAAATCCATAGGTCATGTGCAAACATTTAATATTTCTTAACTCCTTCAGTAGGTGGAAAAAGTAAAGTACCCCTTGTAATGTGTATAGGTATTTGTTAAGGCGTTCACAGAGCCAAAAAGTGATGTTTTCTAATGGTGTTTGACATTGTAAACAATGAAACTCTTCAATGATAGGTTAAAGGATGTTTTGTTTGGGTTTTTAGTCTTTAGCACTTCTCAATTTTAGCTGAAGTGTAAGATAACTGCACAATGCTGTGATCTACCCCATAGTCTGAAACACATGTGCCCACATGATGACCAGAAGAATCTAGATCACTGTTTTCTCATTCACATGAAAACAGCCTTCTGTTGAAAGAGACTAAGTAGAAATTGCTTTTGCTGTCAGATTGCTGCCAATGCTCTTTCCCAGCCAAACTAAGTGGCAATGATAATGAATCCTTAGGCAGAATAATGTTGCCTTTTCCCTCCTTTTCTAGGAATGTTCAAGTTCAATGCTATTTTCACTAATGTTTCAAGAGAAAAAAGGTACCATGCAAAACAGGAGTGATTCTTGGTCCTGGCATACAGTATATAGTATGTTATGGCATAATAGTATGCAGTTGTATGAGACTAGTAGTCTTCATGGTAACACCCTCAGTTATGTGGGTTCTGTCCTCCATGACAAAGTGATCATTCTACACATGCACACAAACATTCCCTGAAAGCACTTGTGTAAAGGGCCAACAGGATGTATAGACACTCCCCACTTCTTAGGTCTGTCTTCTGGTTTTCTTTGTTTGGGGATTTTTCTTTCTATTTGTGTGTTTTCTTCTATAGGTTTCTGCAAAATATATATACATATATATACACACACACACATCTATATATGTGCGTGTATATACATATATATCAATTTGTGAATGTTCTTATCCATGCTTTTTCTGCTTTGCCTCATTTACTCATGTATTCTCCATGGTCTCATTTATTTTTTGTGCAACTAAATCTTACAATAAATTATTATTAACTATAACTTGCTTATGACAGAGTCTTGTGGTTTTATTTTTATCCTGAGAGTTAAACAGTCTGCCCCCAGCCCATGTCAAAATCATGCGAACCCAAGTGACTGTAATGACTGCTGGGAAAGTCTGCATGAGCTTGGGGCTCTATCAGATGGACAGCACCTACTAACTCTTAGGGTGTGTACGCATGACAAGATTTCTATGCAATAGTTTACCTGAATTTTACTTCACAGTAAAATTTACTTTGTAATAAGAAGCGAGTGGATGCACCACTTTCCATCTAAGTGTACCATTACAATGTCTGGCCACTAGATGGCAGGAGAGTCGGTTTGCATTGGGCAAATGACTACTCCTAGATGTAATACACTAGAGAAGTGGACACACAAGTAGAAACTTCCCACAATAATGGTTATTACTTATTTTTCAAGGACTAACTTTAATCTGGATTCAAATGATATACTACTGTCTAAAGCTCTATTTCTACTATATAGCAAGGCCAATTAGCTATATAACAAATATGTCATGTGCCAGCAACTTAAAGCAAGGAAGGAAAAGGTTATTTTATTTTACCTGGGGAACTCAGTTTCATTTCACATCCACGGATATTGCCAATAGGCAACAAAAAAGAGTTTCATACTGCCACCACTATAAAACATTGATTGGGATAGCCACTGGTGAGGTTCAATACATGAAACTAGACTAAAAAGAACATGTTTTCCTTCTGCTTCACTCTTTCACATCAATCTTTCATGGAATTCAGCCCTAGTGTGAACAGATTTAGTTATACTGATATCAGAATTGAATTTGGTGCTTAATCTATTTCCCCCACCAAAAATATTATTGCTTAAAATATGGACTAGGAAAGTTTAAATCATAAACATAAATACTGTCCCGCTCCAGATAGGGACTGCATTGTATAGTAGATATACCAAACCTACCTTAAACAAGTTAACAAAGGAACCCAAAGCAGTCTGGGCATTCTACCAGGATGACCAGTGCAGGTCATTTTCCCTGTTTCTTGTTTAAAGTTGTATCAGGTATCTAAACTGTACTGCAGAATGCAGTGTAGACAGCCAGAGTTGGGCAGTTGATGGGAGACTTATGAATAGGTCAAGCTTGTATAAACAGATAATTCAAGAGAAGCCTATGATTGTGCAGTACTTTGATTAGTTAATTCAGACATAAGGCAGCAGCGCATATTCTTATCCTGGGTTAGCGTGAGAAGTTTCTGTAGTTGACATAAATATCCTCTGTCTGCCTGGATGTGGAAGCTCCTTCTCTTTCTGAGTTTGGTGTGCTAACAAAATGGGATCTTCCATAACTGTTCATGGGCTAGAAGAACACAAAGAAGTTAAAGGGTTTCAACAATGAACTGCAAATGGCAGAGGTTCAGCAAAAGAGAACACTTTATTTCACTCAAAGGAAACTCACAATGGAGCTAAACTGCAAGTGCGCCTGTTAGTTGTGAGCTTCAACTGTTTTCAGTGCAACAAGAATAAGAATATCAGAAAAATATAGAAAAGCTGCTTTCGTAACAGTGGCTTGAGGCAAAGATTAGCATGTAAATAGCACTGAGCACAGATCTCATTTACAACAATAGAAGATAATGCAGTAGTGAAACTAAAATTAGAAAGAATAGAGACAGGAAGGGAAGTTGCAAAAATTTACCATGTTTAATAATCTTAACTTTTCAAATGTCCAGAGTTTTCTCAAAGCATCTAGAACTTTGAGTTTTAACTATTTCTCTTCCCAGGGGAATTGTTGGGTGCTAATTTATACTTGGGGAAAAATTCAAATGTATCACTTGAAACCTAAAGCCATTGCATTATTTTCCCAATTTACTTATTACATACTATGTTTAGTTTAAACCCCCAACTTGTTTCTCTTCTTTTTATCATGCATGGAAGTTGGCAGGATAATGAAGTGTAAATTGCAAAACCATAAAGGTTCCTTTCAGGAAAACACTTTTAATTTTGGAGGTTTACCTGAACTGTAGCCTGGCCTAATCTGAGTTACACTAGTTTGGGTGTAAACTAGTTGAGAGTGGATTTAGGTTGGATATTAGGAAGAAATTTTTCACAGTAAGGGTGGCCAGGATCTGGAATGGGCTTCCAAGAGAGGTGGACTGAACTGGTGCTACGGCTGCCCCAGGAGACCCCCCAGAACCTCTTGTCTAGATGCACCCCAAATGTCCTCCTGTTGTGCTTTGCATAATGACGCAAATCACATGTGAATTGCTAACTACCTTACACAGCTATAGTTCTGTCCAACCCAACTAAATTTGCTCCTATTGTGCATGCTCGGAAGCAATTTAGTGCTGGGCAAGATGCAGCTAAGTCCATTTACATTCCATTGTGATCCAACATTGCCAAGGGTACACAGAGGAACACTGACCACCCTCAGTACAGGGCAACAACCTGATCATAAGACAACAAACTAGGCTGGCCTGGAAGAACTTGCCTCCTGGGACACTGGTGGTTTCTCTCCCCTGGAAAATCTCTCCTGAAATTACCTTTCTCCTGTAACACCTCTCATAACACATTCGGTTAATCAAGAGAGTGGCATGGTTAAAGTCAAGGCTGATGATTCAATTGTTTTCAGTTCATTTTGCATATAACAAGCCAGAGCCTCCACCCACTAGCACTGATACAAGTCCATTGGACTAAATCCTTCCACTTGTTACAAAAATGCATCTACGTGCTGCCCATTGAAATGAAGAGTTGTTCTTCATTAGAAGCAGTTGCTCATTCCTGCAGGGCAAAGTCAGATTCACCTGTGGGCCTGCTCAAGTTGCGTGCTTGTACCCACTGAAAGTACAGGACAATAATTTGTCTGGACAGGCAAAATAGGATGCCTGCCTAATTCTGGTCATTGATCTCAGGAACTAGCCAGCAGCCACACTACAGAAGTGTTGTGGGTGAAACAGGATTCTGCCCTCAGGACCCCAGTTTCTGAGGAAGTGCTTATGTAGACATTATGCTAAAGGAGGGTTCAGGGTGATGAATTCCATGTATGGAGGGGCACTTAAGTCTTAGAGAAGGGTGAGATTCAAAACATGTCTATTTAAAACATAATATTTCCCATTGGCATGCTCAGGTAGCTCCCTGCACAGCACGTTAGCTTTTGTGGATCATGTTCTTAAGTAAAAACATGTTTTCATGCATTATACAGAGAGTTTAGGCAGAAAACTTAGAGCTGCTGATTCCATTAGGTGGACCGGCACTTGAAATCTAGGTGTTTCAAAGCTTGATGTTGAAACACTTAAGTTTCCTTTGTAGATTTGATTCTTAATTCATAAGGGAACTTAGGTACCTAACTGCTAGCTCAGGTACCCAATTCCAACATTTAGGTATCACTTAGCTCCTACAATTCCCCATTCATCTACTGCTTAAACCTGTAAGTGCCTAAGATTCTACTGATAAAATCTTTTTAAAATATAGGTAAAAGGCAGTTAACTCCATTCTTTATTTATAATCTGGTAGACCATCCCCACGTAACTACGGTAGATGCCCAGATAAATGGCTTTTACTGATTGTCCTGATTCTGTAGGATGTCCCAGTTGTCTAAGCCTAGCTGCTCACATTACTTTGAAAATTGGTTCTCCCTTCCTCCCCTTTGCCCCATTTCAACTATCAAGCTGGCAAGAGAATATCTCCCATCTAGACTAGGATCCAACCTCCTCCCTTGTTACACTGCTTCTCCTGAGACATGGAAATGAGAGAAGGGAAGTGCAAGGCAAAAGAAAGGGCCTGAACAAGAACAAGAAGCAATTAGAGATTAAAGGAGAAACTATAAAATTATCCAAATATACATGCCCTTCTCCACTGAAAATCACCTTCATTACCCCCTTTCTTGCTTGCTTGCTTGCCAGGCTTACCACTAGCAGTGTATGCAACACCAAATTTGACATCGCCCATTGCCAACTGCTGAAGCTGTAATTTAAAACCCTTTGACTAGGCAGGGATCTCTGGATCTCATTTTTAAAAACTCTAGTTATCTTATAAATCATATCAGTGTTCCTAGGAATAACAACTGGTAGTGCATTTCCTCATTTCCTGATGCCACTGAAAATAACAGTTAAATAGGGTCAGATTCTGACTCTGGAGCACATTTACATTGGTTGGCTGACTTTATTGGAATTAAAGTCTGGAACACACCAGGTGAGGATCTGACCAAAGTGGTAAGTGGTGGCAGGGAGGGAGGGAAATAAGTAAATATCAGTACTTGGCAAATGGAGCTCCCAAAGGCTAAATCTGTGACACGTGAGTTTTCAAAACATAAAACTTCTTCATAAATATAGGGCTATTATCGCTTCATTCCAGGGTCAAGTTGTAGTAAAACTGCTACTTATACAGGGGTGTTTCAGAAAGTAATGGCAATTTTGAAGTAAAACTTGTGTGCCATGAGGAAGAAATGACAAAGCAGCAGTGAACACTATGGCAGCACTGTCAACTGCACTTATTATTTACAGCCATGTAGGCTAAGAACAGACATTCAAAAAGCCCATGCCTGAATTCATTAAATCTTTGCAGGCTAGTCCAACCTGTGTAGATTGAACTGAGAAGCAAGGAAACAGACATTCACTTTTGATTCTGGAAATGCAGCCACATGCCTGCAGTGACTCAGGCTAGAAGCTGGGGGGCACTAGAGCAAGCCCTCCCTTCCCTTTGGCAGTGGCTGGAAGGCTAAAAGGAAGCTGAGCTGGGCAGGGAAGGAGGGCATGGCCAGGCCCCAGAAGGCCTCTGAGTATGATGGGAGAGGGGTATAAACCCCAACCCTGGCCTGCAGGGACCCCAGCTGGGATATGCCTAGAGGAGGAAGGGGGAAGCCCCTAAACTGCCCTTCAGGGCCCCCGAATCTGAAGTGAATACTAGCCGCTTCACACAGGCCTATCAGCCAGCCCTCACTGCTCTGGCTAGACAGCAGAGGGGCAGGGCCAATCCTGCTCTGCTCAAGCAGACAGCACAGCCCAGTCCAGGATTGCCAAGCACATTGGGGTACTGAGGGACTGTGATTTAACTTGAACCAGGAAGGGGTTTGGGACAGAACTTCCATAGACCGGTTTGACCTAAATCATTTAAGGCTGATACTGCATTCAACCAGGTTTATCTTAAACTAGTTTTGGCCAGTTTGAAACTGGCTTGTGTGCACTAAACTTCTTTTCTGTTACAGGTTTAAACCAGTTTCTGATCATTTAAACCGGTTCATGTGTAACTTCTGTCACTAGCCATAAAGAAGTGATGTGGCCCAGTAAATGATCTTTGCACCCAAAATTATTTTATTTTGAAATTGCCATTACATTCTAAAACAGCTCCCTAAAAAATGTGGCTATTTCAAATCATTTTCAGGGAATATATGAAGTGAAAAGTGAAAAAAAAAACACCCTGCATTTTCAATACATGTCGTATTTCCAAAGTTGCTCCCATCTTAGGGCAATTGCTAGTTCCACAATAGTAATCTAAATCTGCCTGCAGAGGGGAAGAAAGCCACTACAGCTCACCTTCTCAGAAGATGGGAGGCTTCCAAGTTGATTTAACTCAGCCCTGAACCATCTCTGCTTTATCTTACTGCTTGTTTTTAACCTCTGCTTCCAGTCAATGCTCAGTATAAAGGGAAGCTCTGAAAACGTCTCAAGAAAATTAAGAGCAACTGAATTACAAGATCTGGGAAATGATTATGGTCAAACTACTTGTCTTACACGTGGTAACATTTTCTCACCTTTTTTACATATGGATGCTTAACGGAAACAACGATAAAAACTACCAGTGCTCCATGTATCACACCAATTTGCAAATAAAAAGAGCCTTAGCCCCCTCACACCTTGATTTTGCATATGCAGTAAAGAACACTAAAAGCAAAAAGAAAATTATGAAGAAATGTCACAAATACTAGAGTTTGGTCGATGTTTAACTTGGATATGGAAAGTAGGTGTAAAAGATACATACACAGTACACAGAAAAGAAAGATATTGGGAAAATTCAATTAAAAGCAAGTAATTCTCTAATCGGTCTTACCCTGTTCTGAGTAGAGTAAAAAGTCTTTGACATGGTCATGATCCTTCTCCTCTTCTTTCTGGTGATACACATTCAACAGGTATATTATAGAGGAACTACATGGTTTTGGTACAGTTACTAGCATGTGCATTGAAATAGCTTAACAACCTGAACTTTCAGAAAAGGCCAAATGTCTGGAACACAGCTTGGTGACATAATTAATGCTTCCCAGATCTTGTAGCAAACAGAACACAAAAAAGCGATGTGGTATCACATCCAGCCACCTTTGACTCTCCAGTCCAAATGACCAAGAACCCATCTACAGCTGGAGTTACTAGAAGCAGACTTCAATAAGATCCTGAAGCAGGGCTCATGTTCCCTCCTCTGGATCTAAAGGAAGACACCTCAACCAATTTGTTACTGTGGCTCTTCTAGCACAATAGAGACATTAAATTATCAGTACACAAATAATAACTATACAGACTTAAACAGCCATTAAACATATAATGGTGGGCTGGCTTACTTTCCTAACAAACCAAAGAAAACAACAAATTACAGTCTCTCCTGGTGCCTCTGAAATCCTGCCTTTGTATGTCTGGCTTACATATAAAATATAAGTTACTTGGGGGCCGAGATTGGCTTTGGCTCCTACAGGGCTCAGTATTGCTGGTGTACAGCACATAGTAAGTCCATATATAAAATATCCTTTTTCACAGAAATGCAAAACTGTTTGCCAGGATATAATGATAACCTCTTTCTTAAAATGATTTAAGCCATTGGGGAAAGTGGGGCAGAATTACTCTTTTTTTCATTTATCACTTTCACAAAAACTAACATCAAATTCAAGTCCAGCTTCTTTCACTCATTTTGGCCAGGGATACTGTAAATTTGGAGCAATACTATAGACCAGTTTGAGCTTAGCCACTCACAGAGGGACTGACAAATTTAGAACCGAGTCCCTTGTCATATCATTCCAAAGCAATGGCATGACTAGGATGCCAACTTGGAGGACAGGAGGACTGGAAAAATTGGCTGCTATTGCAGCCAGTGCAGCCACAACTAGAAGCTACCATGTGCATAACAGCTGCCCCTGGTGGCTGGCCACATTGCTATACTTCTGTTCCAAAATGTTCCAGTTGAGGTTTATTTCACTAAGCATTTAATAAAAGTAGAGCTTATTTTAAAATTTAAAAATGGAGTAAATGTTGCATTTCCCCCCACTGTTTTCAACTAGATGAAGAACTGAGCAGAATTGTCAAAGCATGGAATTTTGAAAAAAAAGATGGAATTTTCCAAACCCACTTCTAGGGGTTTGTTTTTTTTTTAATCAACTCTACAGTGGATGCTAAAGCATTAGCAGTTGTGACAATAGGAAAATAGCCAATATGGGTCTGTGACACTTTGGAGCTACCCGCTACAATGAGGACTTGAATCTGTTACTCTACTTACTTTCTGTGGTAAACAACGGTGCTGATAATGATGATCAGGAGAATTATCAGTAGTAGGAATGCAGCAGCAGCCCCTCCGGCAATGAAAAAAATACCCTGAGGATGAGCCAGACCTTCTAGAAGATGATGATATAATATTAACATTTTGGAGAGACAGTAAGAATACACCACATCACATCACATTAAAATTCTACTCAAAAGCTATCTACATCTAAACAAAAGTAATTTGGGCAAAAGAGGAAATGAGAGTGGACTGTCACACCTTCACAGACATATATTTTCTATTTACATGGTAGTTCTTGGAAGAAATTAGACAATACTAGGTAAGAAAGCACAATACAGAGATATGAGATAAACAAGACATACTTTATTTTCTTCCCTAAGAAACCACAGTATAACATATGCTAATGTCTTGATATCGAGATAATAAAAATACTGGCCAATTAAGCTGTTACAGATTCAGATATGTCATAGCCCCCTTTACAATGGTTATCCTAAGCCAGCTGAAGAACAATCACACAAGCAGCCCATGGACAACAAGACTCAGATAACCCTATTATTTAAGAAGTCCTTGTCTTCTCTTCAGAGTCCTAAAGTGTTACCATAGTCACAAACAGACTTGCCAAAAGATTTTATATAATCATGTTAGTTTTTTCTTATACTAAAAATAGCCAGACCTGTTTGTGCTTGTAAAGGCACTCTCACAAAAATGAATGTAATTTTGTATATCTCAGTGTTGCATATTATTGCATTCCAGGGGGTCAGCAACCTCCAACATGCATGCCAGAGCATGGATATTTTGCTTGGCTTGCACACCTTGAGGTGGAGAGTGGGGAAGGGGCTGGGGCTTCACTGCCACAACAAGGATCGGGCCCCTCATGGCTCCCCCACCGTTTGACTAGATCAGGGGCGGGCAATTATTTTGGGCAGAGGGCCGCTTACTGAGTTTTGGCAAGCCATTGAGGGCTGTATGACAGGCAGCCCAGGGCAGATAAATATTAATTTTCTAAATTTTTTAGGGGCCCCGCAGGCCAGATAGAATGGTCTGGCGGGCCACATCCGGCCCTCAGGCCGCATTTTGCCTACCCGTGGCCTAGATGTACACATGTACCTACTGCCAGGAACAAGCTGGGCTGGGGCTCTGCAGACCCTGATGCAGCTGCTTGCAGCCTCCCTGCCACCTGCCACAAGCAGTCCAGGATCTATGGCAGATGGCAAGGGCCTGCCCAGAGCCTGGGCCAGCTGTGGTAGACAGCCAGGAACCTGCAAGCAGCTGCACCAGGGTCTGCAGAGCCCCGGCCAGGCTTGTTGCTGGTGGCAGGTGCACTGACACCTGGGGCAGATAGTAGGGGAGCTGCTAGGGGCCCAATCCTTGTTGTGGCAGGAGAGCCTTAGGCCCTTCCCTGGTGTCTGTCCTGAGGCATGTGTGCACCTGCCACTGGCAATTAGTCAGGCCGGGGCTCTGCAGAACTTAGTGCAGCCACTTGCACTTCTCAGCTGCCTGCCACAGCTGACCCAGGCTCTGGGCAGCCCCTGCTGCTTACCATGGAGCCCAGGCTGCTTACACCAGGCAACAGGGAGGTGCAAGAAGCTGCACCAGGGTCTTCAGAGCCCCAGCCAGGTTCACTGCCAGCAGCAAGTGCATGCCTGTCTCTGGGCGGATGGTGAAAAGGAGTCCGGGCTGTGCTGCCACAATAAGGATCAGGCCCCTTGCAGCTCCCCCACCATCTGCCCCTGGCACACCAACATCTTCCAAGTAAAGGTTTTGGGGGTTTTGGCTCTCTGCCCTAAAATGTTGTCAACCCCCGTTCTAGTCTTTAACAAAAAAGAGAAAAAGTTCTGATAACTGTAACCAAGGAAGAAGGAGCTATATTTACGCTTGGCTGCACACTGCTTGATGTGTTTACATTTTGTTCTCGAAAAAAAAAGTGAACTCCTTGAACTGTAGTCAAAGTCCAAGAAAGCATCCCTGGCAAAGATGACTTAAGAACCAGATTTGTGCTATCCCAAGTGTGGGACTCCTCTGTTTGTTGATCTATCTACATATATTCATTTGAGCATCGCAAATATTAAGATGTGCTCGCAACACTGCTGTCACATGGGAAGCGTGCTCTTATTTTGCCAACAAAAAAGCAAACTACTGGAATTAGGGAAGCAACTTGCCTGAGGTCACTTACTCTGTGGTGGAGCCAAGATGTGAATTTAGTTTTGATGAAGGGACACGCACCCTTTGGTGAGTATATGGAAACTGAATAGCGTGTGGGCTAAATAGTTATTTTGAGTAGATTTTTAACAAATCCTAATACTAAGATTAATAAGAGCAGAAAAAGGTGTGCATTAAACCACAAACATTTTAGTCAGCCTTTGTGCAACCCACCATAGGCACTGCTTCCTGTTCCTCAGAGCAGCAGCAGCAGCAGCATGCATACCCAGCTGCACTAGCAGCAAATACTTACCCTAGCCAGCTACTCGCACCACCTTGCAGCAGATCTTAAGTTTCACAGTGTGCTCATGACTCACCAAGCCCCACAGCCCAACAAGTCTTGGGAGTCATTCTCTCTAGCTATTTACATAAGAAAATGTTCCTTACACTTTCTTCCACTGCTTTTCCCTCACATTATGTGAGTGGTAGGATACAGCCTAAAGCAGCAACATTCAAAATAAAGATGCTGTTTTCAGTATTGCTGTTGCTGTTTTCAATATTGATAGGAAGCAAGAAGTGTAAGTAACAAGGAGAAGGGAGGTCCATGGTGAGAAAAGCCAGCTCTAAACAGTTAAAAATGGGAAATTATCTCCAGCTGTATGATACAGGCAACCCCCCCATATAATGCTGTTTCACTTAGCACTATTTCGCTATAACGCTCATTTGAAATTGATACCTGATTTCACTTAGTGCTCAGCTAGTCTCGTTATAATGCTCACGGTAGGTCATTAAAAACAATTGCAGTCACCATCTTGGACTGCAAAAATACTTTTGATTTCGCTTAACACTCGTCTTGCTGAACACTTGGTTTTTCAGGAACCAATTAAGAGCGCTAAGTGGGGCTTGCCTATATATAAAATTCAATGTATTGGTGGTTCTCAAACATTGGTTCAAGGACTCTGGCTGGTCAGAATGAGCTTCTTGTTCCCATCTGGTTGTTAAGCTGCATTCAAAGACAGCTAACTGCTTTTCTAACATTATTTTTCCATGCTGGCAATTATCTTGCCAGAGACATTATATAACTTAAAATAGGAGGGAAGCAACCCATGAGAACACACCTTTATAAAGATCCAATCCATGCTATTAAAGACTTTTAAAATCCTTGCTAGGCATCATTTTGTTGTTACTATCTATAATTTTTATTGCAGAGCCTAGAGGACTAAAGAGCAGGGCTGTGTAAATTCCCTTTGAGGATCAGGCCTGAGAGATTGGAGACAGGTGGCGTTCTGTTCTTGTCTTTGATAGATTTTCAGTGTGCGCTCATTCTGGTGTGCAGTTTTTGCTTGGTGTCTCCACGTACTTTCCATCAGGGCACTTGGTGCCCTGATGGAGATATGTATTGTATTGTGAAGATATCTCCATACTGGAGATACTGTTGGCAGGTTTTGCATGTCTTGTCATGGCATGGCCTGGATCCATTCAATGTGTTTTGGGCTATAGGAAGTTAGTTTCTGGTGATGAGGTTAATGAGGTTTGTGAGGCATGTTTGAATTTACAAACCACTTTTCACAGACAAGCCTATGAACTGCACTTCATCAACCTCCTCAGTACAGAAACTCATGAACTTAATATAGACATTGGAATTGTGACACACTACAACCTGCTGGACATCTGACTCCCCAGACACCTCTCCTCTTTTACCTGCACTTCTACATCCCCCTTTTCCCCCGCCCTTCTCCCCAGCCTGTCCCTCACCCCCTGACACCTCCATTTACATTTTCACTGACTGGCTTTCTTACCTGAATTGCATTGCCAGCCTCTGGCATCTTTACTATGCCTTCCATCCAGGAACAGCACACACACCAACTGCAGGTGCTTCCTCAGCCTGATGAAGGGTTTTTCAACCCAAAAGCTTGCTAAGATATATTTCTCTAACTATTCAGTTGCTCTACTAAAAGATACCAGATTAGATTGACCCAAAGAACCTTGTCTGCCAGTGCCATGTCCTTAGAACAACACCCCTAGCACCTGTCCCCGGTCAGCTGACCAGAAGGATGCAGGGCCCTAGGCCCCGGGGCTGGGGCTGGCAGGGAGAGTTCTCTGGCAGCTGCTGGAGAAGAAGCTCCTGCAGGAAAGGAAAGAAAGGCTCTGTGATAGTTTGGCTGCCTGAAATGCTGCTGGTGCTACTGTGCTGCTTACTAAGTTATTACCTGTTGTTATTTTAAGTGGTGGACTGAGCTGAGGGCTGTAGGGGAAGGGCATACTACTGTGTTGTGTAGAGGCCCCAGCGCCAGTGAGGGCACACCTTAACACACACACAGTCACACGTCACGAGTTCTGCTTGTCAGCAGCTTGAGGTGCAGTTTCCCAGAAACCCCTGCATCTATCTCTTTGAAACCTGGCAGGCTTTATGACCTCAGTAAGGGCTACCATGCCTTCAGTTTTCACCCTGCTGCACCTCAACACACACACGTAACATGGGTTTTTCTTGTCAGCAGATTGAAGTGAAATTTCCCAGAAACCCCTGAACTTATCTCCTTGAAACTTGGCAAGCTTTGTGGCCTCAAAAGGTGCTACTGTCTCTGCTGTTTTCATCTAAATCTGTCAAAAAATGACAATGTTATGGGGAGTTTTGTGCTTCCCCATTATAGCCTATGGGCAAAACCTTGAAACAGCAAAACAGTTTCCACTAAACGAAACGGAGCAGTGGATCAAAACTAAATGAAACTCAAAATGAAACACTGTCCCATCAAAATGGTGAAATGGAAGTTGAAATGAAATGGTGCTGTTTCGCACAGCCCTACTAAAGAGAGGCTGTTTCGCACAGCCCTACAAACTGAGGCACCATTGTGCTGAGCATTGTAAAGACACAAAACCAGTGGTGTAGGGTATTCATGGAGTTCCCAGGGCAGGAGGGGGGACCATTCTGCTTACCCCACTTGTTCCTCACCCCTAGATATGCTGTAGTTCAGGTTGCTCTGCCCAGCTCCTGTGGCCAGGCAAAGGCAGTGCAGAGAAAGGTTCTGGTTGGCAGGGGGCAAGCTGAAGAAGGGAGGATGGGAGCACCGTTCTTCTAGATCCATTCACTGCCTCTGCCTACCAGATACACTGATTAGTTCAGCACAGCCTTGCCTGGTTCATACGGCCAGGTAGGGGAAGCAGAGCATCCCCTGCCATGGGCCATGGCAAAAAATCCTGGCATGGGAGGGATCCTTCATAGTTGACAGCCAGGGTGGATGCCCCTATCACCCTGCCCTAATTATGCTCCTGCACAAAGGGCATGTCTGCCTACCTCGTGGTAAGGAACATCACTATGAAAGTGCACCCCACTGACTCCCGCCTACTCTACATCACTGTACGGTGACATGATGTCACTCAGTTACCTTCTGAATGTTACCATGAGTTAACCAGAGACTAAGACTGTGGTAGGGTGAGCCCAGGCCATCAACCATAAAGCAACCACATGTCAGTTTTTCAGTCACTTCAAAGAGTATAACAGTGGTTTTCAAACTTAATATGTGGACCCCTAAAAATTTTGAATGGAGATACAGACCCCTTTGAATTGTAAGTACAAGTATTCGAATACTATTGATTGATCATAGTTATCCTTTGCAGACCCCTTAGACATAATCTCTGGACCCCCAGGGGTCCATAGACCACAGGTTGAAGACCACTGGAATATAAATAATGGAGCAGGTGGGCTTCATTAGGACAGATCTTCCTAGCACTGTTGTAGATGAGGTAGACACACCCGAAGTGACAATCCCTGCTTTAAAGAACTTAGAATCATAGAATCATTGAAAAATTAGGATCGGAAGGGACCTCAGGAGGTCATCTAGTACAACTCCCTGGTCAAAGCAGGACCATCCCCAACTAATTATCCCAGCCAAGTCTTTGTCTAGCCAGGTCTTAACAACCTCTAAGGATGAAGATCCTACCACCTCCCTGGGTAACTTGTTCCAGTGCTTCACCACTCTCCTGGTGAGAAAGTTTTTCCTAATATCTAACCTAAACTTCCCTTGCTGCATCTTGAGACCATTGCTCCTTGTTCTGACATCTGCAACCACTGAGAACAGTCTAGCTCCATTCTCTTTGGAAACACCTGTCAGGTAGTTAAAGGCTGCTATCAAATCCCCTCGATCTTCTTTTCTTCAGACTAAGTAAGCCCAGTTCCCTCTGCCTCTCCTCATAAGTCATGTGCCCCAGCCCCCTAACCATTTTCATTCCCCTAAACTTATAGTATAAATAGACAAGAAGCAGACTGGGAGGTATTAGAAAGAGAATGGCTTGGAGGGCTGGGGGGGGGCAAAGAATACTACTAGTAATAATAATAATAATACAAGTCTATTTTTGCATGGATTAGCTAAATGCATGATTCATAGGAATAATAAGCTAATCAGTATCAGTAATGACAGCAATCACAACTTGCCACCTGCTCAGCCATTACCAGATGGCTGTGTTATCTTGACATCAGGGCAGAGGTGAATCCTAAGGAGGAATCTGATGGAAGCTAAAGTAGCATTTTACTTACTTCCCTGAACAGCAGTTGAAATTGTTTTCTCTAACTTCTCTTCAACACTAATGTTCATAAGGGAACATTCAAAACTCATGGTCATGGGGCACAGACTGATTACATAAGAATTCCAAGACTGAATTTCAATACTATTTTACTGAAAATAAAAAAAACCCCTCAAAAGTTTGTATGGCTAAAGGGAGGTGGGATGCTGCAGAGTGCTCAGAGGTTATAGGAAACATTTGTATTGTAAGAATGTACACAAGGCTCATGGCTTTGTGTGTTGAATGTGATTTTACTTGTCATACTAATGAGAAAGCTACCACAGCCTAGTTTCTAAAAAAATGTGTCTGATGTGTCTAATGTGTCTGATACATTGTAAGGGTTTTTTTTTAAGTATATAATAAGTAGTTACAGAAGCAAAAGCAACCAAAAACAAAAAAATTCCTTGTAAACAGCAAGTAGAAACATGTAAATATTTTAGCTGCTTTGCTAAAACTGATCATTTGAATACTATTAGAGTGATATGTGCAATTTAATTAGGTACAGGTAAAAAACAGAGTAAGGTCAATATGTCTAACCTGAGTCCATCTCATCAAGGTGGATTCAAATACAAAATGGACTCTGAAACACTCAAATCCGTGGGAACTTCAGCTCCAGTGTTATCAGTCAGGATCACCTCTGACCAACATGAACTTGGATGCTGGAATTACCAGCTGTCCAGTCAAATTTGGATTAAAAAAAGCTGAAGATTTAGCTATAGAAACAGCAATGCCTCACAGCCCTTTTGACTTTCCTCATTTGAAGTGAATGATGCCCTCCTGCTGTTTTTGTTTGCTTAAATATACCAAGCCCAACTGTAACTACTAACCTTAAGATTTAAGATTTCACAGAAAGAATGTCTACAAGTCAGAGTCTTGTCACTCAAAGAAGATAGGCCTATGGGAAATTATTAAGTCTGTTATAAAGATTGGGCCAATTTCCCTCTAGTGTTGTCTGCACCACTCCTTCCTCCCTCCCCTCAAAAAAATCTTAATTGTATTGATGTTTTCTTCTGCAAATTTCATGGGTGAAGGCTTTCAACCTTCCGGGGTTTTGAGGAGGGAACAGGCCAAACAGTTACAGTGCACTGAGGCCTAACAAGAGATTTGAACTCCACTATACAGAGCTTGATGTAGCTTGTTACATGCTTTGCTGGAATGGTGTCTACAGTATGCTAAGCACATGCTACTGGAACAGCTCTGTACATGAAGGAAGGAAAGAAAGCATATTTATGCATGCAGAAAGGTGGTTTGTTAACTCGTAAGCTTTTACAGACAAACATGCACATCGGCACACACACATACACACGCACATTAATATGTAGCTACATTTTCAGAATCAAAAGTGAATGCGTGTTCACTTGCTTATTGGTTCAATCTATACAGCGTAGACTAACCTGTAAAGATTGAATTAATCCAGCCTCCGGTTATTTGTCTGTCTATACTCAGCCTCAGGTGCCACCTTGCCTTGCCTTCTGCCTAAGATTCTTAAGTGAAGGATAGGAGATAATTTCTCATATTTCCTACCTCTATTCTCTTATCCTCCTCCAAGAGCCTTGCCTGTTCTTCTTTCCCTTTGCATGCTACAGAAAAAAGTCTCCTAGTATTAATTCCAGCAGAAGAGCCACAGGATAGTCTTCACTGATCAGGCAACAATCCTCCTTGTCCACCTTCAGCTCAAAGCTGGCTTTGTCTCACCCACCCCCATTGTTACTATGATCATCTCCTGATTTCCCTTCTCTCCCTGCCACTGCTTCCAGTGAGGATTTAGCAGCAGGAAAAGGTGGGCAACTGGGCATGCTTTGTGCAGAGGGAAGAGTTGTGATCCTAAGTGAGTACAGTGACACAGGAGGGACTGGTTGTGCCCAGCTGCCATGGCACAACCCATTTTCTCCTCAATCCTCCCCTCCCAAACAACCTGAACTACCTGGAGTCCTGACAACTTAAAATACCTCAAGGACAGCCAGAAGCAAAGGCTTTAAAGGATCTTCTTAGATGGCTGGTAGCTTAGAAAGATTGTGCTTGCTATTGACAGCTAAAGGAAATGTGACTCCTTTCATCAAGGGACAGAGCTGCTATGCTGGGACGTGATAGTTTCTGATTCAAGTATTGTGCCTACTGCAACTGGAATCCCCATTCTATACAATATGATCTAGTCAAATATTTTAAATGACTACACATATGAATACAAATGAATGAATAGCTGGGGGACTGGGGTGGCACAGGTGCTAAGGTTAGCAAACTAAAAGTTGTAAGTTTCAGGCCATAGCAGAAGTGCTCATGGTGCAACCCTGTCAATTAATCTACAAATTCTGCTAAATACCTCATTACAAGGGTATGAAAAAGGAAAGGAGGTATCTAGTCATCTTATGAATAACGGCCATAAATTTTTTGAGAGTAGGTTCAGGCTGGACATTAGAAGGCACTACCTCCCAGTCAGGGCAGCTAGGATTTGGAACCAACTTCCAAGGGAAGTGGTGTTGGCGCCTACCTTGGGGGTAGGAGTGCTGAGGCAATCAATTAACTTGCTGGCTCATTATAATCTACTTGATCCCTGCTAAGCTCAGTTCATTCCACCAGTATTAACAACTCTCTTTTTTTAATGGTCTTGGTGATTCATTAATCAATTTATCCCTTCTTCTGAAATTTTGCTATCTGTTTAACAGTTCTCGTAATATCCAGCTTTGAGTTCACAGTCCTGCAGACTGTTTTTAGCTCTTGGTAAAACCTTAACTCAGGTATGGTAGTATTAATTCAGGTGAACGTTAACTCTTGTGTAAAAATGACTGACAATGAGCTGTTGGATAGACTGGCAAGATGCTCGAGAAAACTAAATTTTGCTTACAAATCTGAATAAGAGATGCACATTTTAACTACAATGACTATATAAATAAAAATAATTTATTTTGTTGATTTTTGCCTACTTTGTTGGGTCTTTTAAACTTTTTAAAAACTTTTAACCTAGCAAATCAATGCATATTAAAGTTATATTTGTTTTTGCTTTGATTTTAAACAGATTAATCTAGCACTAGGCCGTTATATTAATAAGGCTTCTACTAGTTTCTCTAACTGGAGAAAAATATGAGTTGTGTTATATGTGATGTTGCACCACACCACCTGCATCCCCCTTTTCAAAATCCTAGGTCTGCCCATGCCCACAGTCACTTTCAAAACAAGGTGTATGATTACAGACTATATAAAAAAAAAATCAGATAAAGCATCTTGTGTTGGCATTTTAACTAATATGGGTTAAAGACTTGAATCAGCATTCCTACAGATGAAACTTGGTCCTGCAGAATAATATTCAGTTGCCAGATCACTGGGTGCATCTACACATGCACTTTAATGCATAGTAGACTATTTTACTGTGCATTAACATGCCACATAAAAAAGTGTGACATTACTCGAATGCACAGTAAAATAGTCTACTGTACATTAAGCGTCACCAAAAAGCATGCAAATATGCTACTATGCATTAGCACAGTCTAATGTGCATTAATTTAGTACCTCACATTGGAGGTACTAAATTTAATTCACATTAGAAAAGGCACATTAATGCACGTGTAGACATACCCCCTGTAAGGCACGGAAAAAAAAAAAAATACTCTGAAGCCCACTAACCACAACTAATGTGGCTTATTTAGATAAGGGATAGACATTACACATAAACTAGTTTAAGTGATCAGAAACTGGTTTAAACCTGTAACAGAACAGTTGTTCTATGCACATAAACTAGTTTGAAAATGGCTGAAACCGGTTTGAGGTATACCTGTTTGAATTTAGTATCAGACTTAACTGATTTGGGTCAAACCGGTTTATGCAACGTCTTTCTAAGACCCCTTGCTGGTTTTAAGATAAACCAGAGTCCTCCAGCATCCCAGCATGCTGTCTGGGCTGGGCAGAACTCTGCTCCACAACAGGGATGCTCCCCCACCCTTGCTCCCTAACTGCAGCTCCAGAGACTGTGGGCTGTTTCCCACCTCCCCTGACAACTCCCTGCTAAGCAGGAGTTCCCCCCTTCCCTCTGACTTGCTGAGGAGGTGTCTGTGTATTAGCTAGCAGACCACATGCTGGCTATGGTTGTGATGAATCCACAGGTAAAATCAATAGGCAGAATCAACAAGTAGCTGGTAATGTCCCTGTGTTGTTTTCTTAATTGGGTGATAAACACTGTTATCAATTCCCTGGTGAGCTAATCAGAGCTCCTGTGGGAGCTTGGCCCTGCCCAGCTCAACTCCATGCTGTGGAAGACAGAGCTGCTCTAGCACCCCCAGGCTTCTAGCCTGAGCCACTGCAGGCATGTGCCTGTATTTCTGGGATGTCTGTCCAGTTACAAAACTGATTTAGCCTAGCCAGGTTAGACTAACCTGCAAAGACTGAATCTATTCAGGCTCAGGTTTTTTGACTGTCTGTCCCTAGCCTTATTGATGATGATAATGGTTATGCAGGCTTCTCTGACAACAGATTCAACCTACTCTACTTCTTCCTCTGTATTGTGACAACAATCTGCCTGTCAGTTCCCATCTTGTAAGCTTTTTGTAAGCATTTGTGAGTACAGAAAGTCATTCGTATATTCTGTAGAGCACCTAGTACAATTGGGATTCCAAGCATTACACAAATCAGTCACTAAATAACAGTCACTAAATCGTTTTCTTGACTGGGACTTATCACCTTATTTTTACTCATGTTGAAAAATGTCCATCTTAATGACAAACCTGCATAAATACTGAAAGATTTCTTGAAACATGTATACATATATATACTTCCTTACCGCTCTTGTCCACTTCCTTTTTTTGCCCATATCTCTTTTGTGATATTTCTGTTTTCAGATAAAGAAGTACATTTAGAAAAATGTAAGCTCAACTTTTCTAGAGTACATATATGCATATTCTAGATCTGCATATATAGTTTCAAGTATCAATCATGTTAATTCATCCTATATCCATTTCTCTGCTTTTGCTTCAGTCATATTCAAAATTTTGCCATATTCAAAATTCTCAGATTTCTCTCCTACAGTATCTTACCATTGTTAAACCCAGTCTCTTCAACACGCTGTTTCAAATCTCCCTCCTTAAGTCCCCTCAGTAAAATCACTTCTCTGTCACTCTTGATAATTCTATTGTCCAATGTCCAACACTCAAAAACTCAGACTCTTCACTCTGCTTATCCTAATACCCAGTTCCACTACAGAACCTCTTGAGTTTTTAATCCATTCCAAGATCGGGAAGAAATGATAAGGGTTTGATAGTGATTCCAAGCTAGGTATTACTTGGCTCAAGCACCTCAAATGAAAGGCAAGCTAAATATGGTAACTGAACAGATATGAAAAGGAAAAAACACAAAGTAATATATCAATTTCTGTCACCATTTACAATGACTTATTTTTCTTGGCATATTCAAGACACAGATGTTAAGCCAAGCCAGAGGAACTTGGTTTGAGCTGGGTGGAGGATTTCATTGGCTTCCCACATCTAACAGAATGTTGACATAGACGTGACCCTGGGTCTTTCTCTCATTCTAAGTTAATATTTCACCTTATACACTCAGGGAATTAATTTATTGCATGCTACGTAGTACTTTTGAACAATGAAAATGAATGGCTGGAAATATTTCTCAATAAAAAGGCTCCCTTAGCTGTTATAAACGTTGCAGGATTTTGCCTGCTATATTGTAATGGGAGTTTTTGAGAGTGAAAGAATTCAGAGCTCTCTAAATTACATGGTGATGTAGCACTGTCCAGAGTCACTCAAGTTTTCCCCACTATTGAACAACAGTTATTGAACTAGAAATCAAATATGTGGTGACATTGTAAAATCTTCCAGGAATATATTGGATTTTATAGCAATAAAAGGTTAATAATCAATTCTAGTTTGAAAAGAGGAGCTTTGACAGATGGAAAGCAGGCCTTTTTAGGTATTTGGGGTTCTGTTTCTTTAATTTGTTTCCTATGAGTCCTGCTCACAAATCAAGGGGAATTTTTAAAAAACTTAATTGCAGTGATATCTTTTTGATTATTTTTGTCTTGGAAAGTGTCTAAAATCATAAGTCAGAAGAAATCCAAGTTTGCAATCTTTTCTCCTTTCTCACTCCTTCCCTCATGAGTATTGTATTTTCCTGAATCCAAGATTACTTTGAATTTAAAATACCCCCCAATTATATTCCATACATGAAAAATAATACATTTACTGTAGTTTTCCATGTATAGAATCAAATTAGTGGAAGCTCATCTTAAATTTGTCCCCCTCCATTGCTATGGTGGGGAAAGCAGTGATGATGGATGAGGGGCCAAACTCCTGCCCCTTGTCTCCCTATGCCTGCCCTCCTGTTGCCTGTCCCCACCATGCACCCCCCTGCCACCTGCCCCTCTGTACTTGTGCCTGCCCCCTGCTCTCCACCCCTTGTCCCTCATGCTTATGCCTGCCCCCACTCCATGCCTCCCCACCTCCTACCCCCTGTAGCTTCTCTCCCCACCCATTGCCCCCCACTCCTTGTCTCCCCCACCCCCATTCCTCCTGGCAGGCTGCCTCCCCCACACCCTGCCCCTCTGTGCCTACACCTGACCCCTGCCACCTGTGTCCTTGTGCCTGCTGCCCCCACTCCCTGTGCCCCTCTTAACTTCTGCTACAGGTCTGCACCTCTGGGACAGCCAGCAGCAGTGTGAGCCTGGCCCAACTCCAGTCCAGCCAGGAAGAAGTAGAGGCAACTTCTGCCTGGGTCATGGCTGGAGGGACCAAAGCAGAAGGTATAGAGGTAGTTAAAAGGAGGGGAGAAGGAGGTAGTGGGGGCAGGCTTCAAGGGGGAGCAGGGGATGGAGGAGGCGGGGAGCTGGGGTGGCAGACACAGGCATGGGTGGCAAGGAGTAGGGGGAAAGCTGTAGGTTCTCCCCCCAGCTTGCCCCCCTGGTCTCCCCCATGCTCCCCCTAGCCACATGCCCCCTACCCCATCAAACAAGATATTCCAGCTGGGGAAGACAGCAGCTGAGTTCTGGCTTAATCCCTAAATCCATGGCCAAGGACGGAGCTCAGCTGCAGCCTGCCAGAGGTCATTACTCAAATCCAAGACAAGGCTTTTATTCTCCATGCTGATTGAGAAAAAAAACCTTGTCTTGGATTTGGGTAAATATGGTAGTAGCCTCCTAAGCTTAGGATTTCACTGTGAAATAACTAATTATTCCCAGTTAATTTCCCTGTGTCTCTACTACCCAATAACCACCTCCTCAATTAAACATTCTGCAAAGCCTCAGACCTTGTGCCATATATCTACCACTATCACTGAAGGAAACTTGTTTGGTGCTAGAACATATGCCAAACCTCCAGGACACTCATTTGTGACAAAGAAAAAACAGTATCTTATAAGGTACAGAACACTTGAACCTACAGGCAGGAGGGAAAATTTGGATGGTACAAGATAAATTATAGCTTTAAAACAAATCCAGTAGGAAGCCTTAGCTCATCCAAACCATATTTAAAGTAGAAATCAAAACTGCAGAAGAATTACTTAGAATGGACCATTAAGAGATCTATGAGGTGTCAGGATGAATGGAAAATACAATAAAATGCAAGTTAGTTTATATACACACAGGAGAATATCAAACTTTTCAGAATGGCTGGTTTTCCCCTCAGGAAGTAAGAGACTATTGAAAACCATCAGTGAGAAATAGTTCCTTATTCCCTCATGTACCATTTTGAAGTTCATATGCATCTTTATAGCAAGCTTTCTTACTGATGCAGTTAACAACCTGCACTCTGTTCCTCTGAGCTAGAAATCCAGCTAGTTTTCTGAGCATGCAAGAATTACATGAAAATTGGCTAGACCTTTAAAAAAAGAGAAATTTATATTTTGAATTTCTACTCTGCAGGTACTAGCTATATGCTGAAGCTGTGAAACAAGACCTTAAACCAGAGGTCTCCAGCGATGCAAAGAACTTCACATGCTGCCTGGGTAACTCAGTGCTTTAATAATGGAATATGGAACATTTTCTATTAGACTGCCAGGAAGAAGCCAGATCCGGTTGACAGAACAAAGAAATCTACTGGTGGCCCAAATGAAAAATATTGGGTGGTGATATTTTGGTGGTAACCATGTCCCAAAATGACCATCACAGCTGGTACAAAAGCCAAAGGACCAAACTCCCTTCTGAGCCTGCAAGGTATCCTGTAATGATCAGAGCTAGGCCACAGTGACCAGGAAGTATGTTAGAATCCATACTATTTCTAGCTGTGCTTTGACTGTTGCTAGAATAATGAGAGGGCTTTATCGCTGAAATTAAGGAGTGCTGCCAGTTTGGCACATTGCATTTAAAATTAAAGGCATTGGATTATATCTACTCAACCAGCCTTTTGGTAAGATAAATGAGCACATAAGGAAATGTCATAGGCAAGAAACATTCAGATGGCAAGAAAAAGACAGGTTACTTCAAAGTCATTTACTAGTTTTATACAAGCTAGATCTGGTTTAGAGTGGATACAATTTATATGGGTGATTAAAAATAGACATTTTAGTTTGAAAATAAGCAAGGTACACTTGGTAACCATAATAGATAGAGTTCATGTTACTATTAATGATGATGACACAAGGCATACTTCTGTATTTTCTAGCCTTATTTAGCAGGCTTTTAAAGTTTGTGCAGGCTAAAAATACAGGTTCACATTCAGAATCTTGACTCTTTAGCCTTGAAATACAGTTCTTGCTGAATGGCCCACCTCCAAATTAAACAAGAACTTCATTCAAACATGTTTTTCAAAACTAAGTTAGAAGTCCTATTCGATAATTTGCTGACCACCTGTTCCACAATGATCTGGCTTTTAAGACCTTAGGTCTCAGTAAATTTAAGATTAGTCTCTATTTCAAATATTAAACATCCAGTCAATAATGAATATTTGGTTAGGTGGTTTGATATGCTTTATCTATGATGTCTTATCATTCATATCCTAATTGTATTTCAATATTAAAATTTCAAATAACATTAATTTAAATTAATTATCTTGAGTATTTGATTTTGATGGGGGAGGTTCCCAGAACCTTCCTTTATTCCCAGAACACTTCTGAAGGTCAACTTCCATCCCCAAACCAGTTCAGAGTTAGCCCAGGGTTGTAGATATCCCAGCCATTACCAGGTTGTGTTGTTTGTCACATTCTACTTCTTTCAAAGTAGTACAGGAGAAGCCCACTTGTTGGTTGCAAGTGTTCACGTGAGGATTAAATCGTTAACATCTCATACAATATGTGTGGGCATTACATTTAGGTTGATCTAACTAGGGCCTGGTTGATCTAAGTGATGATCTGTGTAGACAGCTGGGGAAGTTAAATAAGGCAAAAAATGGCTGTCCTGATCTAAATTAGCTCACATGAAATGGTGAACTAAGTTCGATAGGTAACAGGTTGGCTCAATCCACTGAACGTCTGCACATGTCCAGAGCATAGCCCTGCGGCCACCTACCCCAACTGTGCTCTTTCTAACCCCCTGACCAAGCTATTTTTAGTCCTCTTACCATACCCCTGTCCCCAAACAAACAACTCCCAATCCCCACCACCCCTGCCGACCTGCCAGCCTCTCCCCAATCCTGCCAAACCTTTACCGGACCTGCCAACCCCACTGTAGACCTTCCAGCCCCACTAATCCCACCCCACTTGAGTTACTTAGATTGGCTCCTGGTGTGGCTCCTGGCACCTGTGAACATATGCAAAAGACACTTGTGATCTACTATCACACTGCTTATTTTAAGCCACACGATCATAGATTGAGTGCAGCAGACGCCTGCACAAACCCATAAAGTTCTCATTTGTAAAAACCATTTACTGCTTTGCTTCCTCACTTACCACTCATGACATTAAAACTCATCACATCCATTTTGTTTCCTCCAGTAGCTACACAGCGGTAAATCCCAGAGTCAGAAGCTGTAAAGTTTTTAATAATAAGTGTGTTGTTCACATGAGGAGTGCAGTCTATCAGTGTACGCTGCTGGAAATTTGAACCAAAGGTTTTCTCTCCTGACCAGGAACAAAGGACAATGGTATCCATCCGATCTCGTTGAATCTTTTCCCACTTAACGTGCTGAACTGAACCTCCAAGGTTATAAAGACACATTAAGAGGAGATTTTCCCCCAGTCCAGTAACCACAGGCTGGGGTTGTGGCATAGATGCATCAAAAACATCTGTAAAGAAGAAAAAAAAATTACTTATAATTGAGAAGTTTAATAGCCACAATCATTTCCAAGAAGTTGCACTGTCCACTGGTGAGATAAATTAAATGGTTTACAGGAAAAGGGTGTCAAGAGGCATCTTTTAAAAATGTAACACAGGACTGAACAACTTCTTAGCAGCTGGGGGCCATGCACCATGGGGACCACACCAGTAGGAATCATAACTCCCTCCCCCCACCAGCTAAGCTGCAAGCTCCTCCAGCACCACATAGGTAGGTGACCCCCACATTGCTGCATGGCATAGATGGGCAAGAGCCCCCTACCGTAGGCTGTGGGCTCCCCTGACACTACTGGTTGCAACGCACTGAGTCTCTCTGCCCTGCCCCACACCCTGAGGAGAGAAGGTTCAGGCTGCAACAGTACCCAGAGTGATGAGAAAAACCCAGGGGAAAAACCCTAACCCCTCATGGGCTGCATGTGGCCCACAGGCCACCAACTAGACAGCCCAAATTTAACATATTGAAAGGTAAAATGCATATACATATACATATGTGTTTATATACAAACATACACAACACTTGATCTTACAATGGTGCTGTGAGCTGGGTGAGGTTTTGTGTGCTACCCACTTCCTCATACTTCAACAAAACCTAAAAAACACAGCAACTTTATAGTTAAGGTCAAGGTAGCTCTTGACTTCTAAAACTGTTTTCAGTACAGTAGTAATTTTATAAGATTAATAAAAAACTGACTATTTTGACCTCTTGGCACATTTGCTACAAAACCTCATTCCCCTATGAATTTCCAGGTCTTCATTCATAAGTTTTATCACAGAGCCTGCCTTTAATAACTAAAATTCTCCTGACCACAACTCGAACAAGTCAAAACAAAGATCAAAGATCCCCTGGATACCACCCACTCAAGAAAACCTGAAAAATAGCTAGAGAATTGACTGTGCAATGGAAACAGAAGTACAAAGTTAATGTGGCAATGTTGCTTTACTCAGAATTTCCAGACCTGCCACTTAAAATTTCACAGTAGACATGCATAAGTGCTATTATATTTTAGGTATAATAAATATTAAGATAGGAAGAAAATGAAAACAATATCAAAATGCATTAAAAACAAAAAAGAAGGCAGCATTGAAATTCCTTGTAGCACTTAGCAAATTGAGCATGTCATCACAAATATTTCTAAGCACACCAGTGGCAGTTTATTTTGAACTTCTTTTACATTTTTCCCTTTCTTTCCTTAATAGATCTCCACTTTATTCTGCAGCACATTGTACTCTTTGTAGGCATTTATGTAGGCATGAACTGTTACCACTTGGGCGTATCTATATGTCACGGTACAACAACATTGCTACGGCACTGTGCTTTAGTACTTCCTTTTTGAAGTACTAAAGCATGGTGCAGTATGGGTGGTTCCTGCACTGTGCACATGGCGCATGGGTAGATTTTGCCACTACATCGCTGTAGTGATGGGCTTTACCCAGGGAGTGTGCCGCTATGGCAATATAGCTGGCAATCACATGTAGACACGTGATCACTACATCACTGTAGTGCACCATATGCTGACATATCATATCACTACATCACCATAGAGTAACATGTAGATGTGCCCTTATGTTTTAAGCCTACAGTGTATAGGTACAAATGATAATACATGAAACAAAGCAATGGAGAATCAGAACTACCTATTTGTGATGAAATATTTCAAACACAAAGAACAAAACTTCTCCACTTTTAGAGCCTTTGTTTTATTTGATTGATTCTCCTTATCTTGATGTAGGCACCAGCATAACTCTTTCATCCTCCTCCTCCATTTTAACTACTCCCTTTATTAAGCAGCACTCTGTGAATATGCTCTTGCTTTCAACCCGTTTGCATGGAAGGATCTCTAATAGTTATAGAGAAAATATGCATACATATAGATTCTTCAGAAAGATTTAACTAAGTAAATGACTGGGTTATTGTTCCATCTGATGAAAACAGACTTAGGAATTCAAATGTAAAGAATGTGAACATCTTACCCAAAACTGTGCTTAATGATGCAAGGAACAAAAGAGATTTTTTGTATTCTGTTGGTACTTGCAATTTTTTGTGTTAATGCTGGAGTTTTTTCAGTCACAGACCTAACAGATGTTTGATTACCTCATAATTTGCAGTCATATTCATATCCAGTGCTCCACAGGGGGCAGGGGAAGGGAGAGGGGTTTAAAGGAAACATCTCTGTTTTTTTTAATTTTTTTTAAAGGAAGTCTCCAACCATTCTCTTTGGTAAGGTAGCTCTGAAAAAGGAAATGGATATAAACTAATACAAACCAGAGGTTGGAAAGGGACAAGGAACCAAGCTCAAATTCTACTGCAGGAAGCTGACTGGAGCAGAAGATCTTGCAACACCCATCCTTTCATACCACACACAATGAATTAATTATATAACTTCCGTCAGTCATGGTTAGGGTGCATCTTAAAGAATCATTTTACTAAAATCCTCAGGCCGTATCATACAGCATTTGGATGATTATGGCAGACACAAATTAATAACTTTTTTTTTTTCTTTTTGGAGGGTGGGAAGCAGAATTTGTGGGATTAAGTTGATAGGAGGGATATGGATCTTCCAAATGCAGTAGCTTTTAAAAGTAATTTCTAGCATGTCCTATCAGTTCATGGCTATTACACTTTATAAATCAGTTCCATTTGGAGGAAACAAGGAAGTGACTAGCTTCAATGAATATGGTAACTCAGAAGCCAAACTGGAATTACAACTCTGGCCTATATCCTGCCTCATCTGTCCCTTGGCTAGCCTAGGCCGCCTGTGTGTGATCCCAGGGACTCTGTATATCAAAGTTTGGAGCTGTACTGTGATGGCACAGCCTGGCATCTGGCTCCCATTCAGACAGCAGGGGTAGGGACCGAAGTTACACATAAACCAGTTTAAGTGATTAGAAACTCTCCACCTCCAAAAGGGGCAGGAGTGGGTGAGGGGGGTAGGATACACCCCCTTGGGCTGGCACTGCCCCTTCCAGTCAGGGTGCGCTGGGTGCAGAGGGAAAGTGAGGGGCTTTTGTTTTTTCACCTCCCGGCAGCTTGGAGCCAAGCTGGGATCACTGTTCCTTCCCCACCTGTCTGCCTCTGAGCAGACAGATGAGGAGGGGGCAGGGTCTGGGGTGATCCCAGCCTGGCTCAAGCCATGGGGAGATGAGAAGCCCCCCAGTGGGTCCTTCTCCCCATGCCAGGCAGACTCCAGCTGGTGCTAGACTGGCAAAGGGGGTGCGATTCCCCCCGCTCAGAGGCAGACAGGTGGGAAAGAAGCAGGGATGGGACAATCTCAGTCTGGCTTTAGCTGCAGGGAGGTGTAAAGCCCCCTGGTGGAAGCTTGCTTCTCCCCCCCCCCCCCCCCCTGCTGAGCAGACCCCAGTGAGGGGGGCAGTGCTGGGTGGGAGAGTGGAGGATATGCTCCCACCCCTGTGCCCCTCTGCTGCTCAGAGGTAGATGGTTGGCAAAGGGGTGGGGCTGGGGCAATATCAGCCAAGCTCTGAATTGTGGGGGATGGGGATAGTGAAGAGACTCCTGTGGGGGCTTTCCTCCATACCCCACAGACCCCGGGTACCAATCAGGCCTGGGGTGCCACTGAGCTGGGTTGAGCAGCCTTAGTCAGCCCATGAGGGGCAGTGCACATGAGCACCCCCAAGCTCCACTCCTGGGCCAGTGCACGCTTCTGCCTGTCTTGCCCATCCAAATACAGAACATGAGTTCACTTTATTATCAGTTCAATCTGTGCATCTTAGAAAAACCTGTGAAGTTTGAATCTATTTTACCTCAGGCTTTTTTAACCTCTGTACCTAGTCTAGAAGTTCACTTATTCTGCTTCCTTGTAAACCTCAGCACCTGTAGATTCAAGACTCTAAAAATAAGCCATCTCCTCCAGAGAGATAGATTGCACGTTTGAAAGAGCCACCCGGATACCACGTGAAGAACTGCTGCAGTAAAGAAGAAAACCCCCCACAAATCGCACACCACTGGTTATGACGTATCAACCCTCCCTCGAACCCATACGGAAAATCCTCAAACAATTGCAACCCATACTAGAAAGAGACCCTATTCTTAAAGAGATCTTCCCAGAGCCACCCACCCTAGCCTTCAGACAAGCACCGAACCTCGCTAACCTCATCACCAGAAGCAAACTTCCTCAGGCCCAGAACAACCAAATGGATCCAGACCATGCCATGACAAGAAATGCAAAACCTGCCAACACATCTTTACCACCCCGACAGTCACTACACCCCACAGCAGAGTCATCAGCATTCCTGGATCTTACAGCTGAACCTCCAGAAATGTGATATATCTTATCCAATGCACCAAATGCCCTGATGGAAAATACGTAGGAGAGACCAAACAACAACTGCGCACCAGAATGAATGCACACCGGAAATCTATCAAAGACAGGAATACCCAATTACCTGTGGGGGCACATTTCTCACAAGAAACCACTCTCTCTCCAATCTATCAGTCCTGATCCTCAAAGGAAACTTACACAACACTTCCCAGAGACGAGCCTATGAACGCCATTTCATCAACCTCCTGGATACTAAAAATCATGGACTAAATATAGACATTGGATTTATGACACATTATAATCTGCCTGACATCTGACTCCCCAGGTATCTCTCCACTATTCATCCCCCTTCTCTCTCTCCACCCCCCCTCCCCAGCCTCTCTCTCACCCATTGACTCCTCAATCTACAATTTCACTGACTACCTGTTCTTATATGCATACCAGCCCAGCCGCTGGCTTCTTTACTTAAACTCCATCCAGGAAGAGCACACACCAACTGCTGAAACTTCCTCAGCCTGATGAAGGGTTTCTGAACCCAAAAGCTTGCTTAATAATTGTTTTCCAACTATTTAAGTTGGTCTAATAAAAGATATCAGATTCACCCAAAGAACCTTGTCTGCCTATCTCCTCCCATATGCCTTTTTGAGTAGTTTCAGAAAGGTCTTTCCCAAATCATTATTAATTAAACATCTTACATCATACTTTCACACTGGGAACTATTATTATTATTTTTTTAAATGTTGGATACACAAATTGTCCGAGACACAACAGACAGCCAGTTATTTTTTCTGTTCAGTCATCTGCTTTGCTTTTACAATTTTTAATTCTTTTCTCAAACTCCAGGCTTATGTTACATTTCAAAGCTCACAAATGTAACCATGCAAAATGAACTACCATATGGAAAGAAAAATTAAATGTAAAAGTTTGTATGTAACTGATTTTAAAAAATATATGGACAACTTATCAATCAGCCATCATCACAGAATTAAAAAGTGTACTACCAAGTGACCAAATATTCAATCATTACATTTATGTGTCGGATGAATTTGCAAAAAACAAGGTCCCGAAATGAATGATTTTATATTTCATATAGGTATAAATTAACTACACTTTTTAATCTTTGAAATATAACTGTATTCTTATACCATTAACATATCCATACCTGAATGCAATTGATTTCTATAAAATTGCTTTTTTCATTATGTTATTATATTAGGGCTATCAAACAATTACAAAATTTGATCCCAATTAGATATATGATTAAAAAAATTAGTCACAATTAATTGCAATTTTAATCACACAGCTAAAAACTCCAAATTATGCATAGAAAAACTCCAAATTATGGAAAATTATGCAAGTACTTTGTATGGTTAGGGGGTGGGGGTGGGATTTATGAAGGTGTGGGGTGGGGGCTGTGTGTGTGTATGTGGGGTTTGGAGCCTGGGGAGGGGGAACCCCGCATGCCCTGGCAGGATGCTCAATCTAAGCAGAGTCTCTGCGGAGCTTCCTCAGGCCCAAGTGTGCCCCCCTCCTTTCTGCTGCAGCCACCCAGATCCCACGTCCCACCAGGACCCATATGGAGTTGCCACAGTGGGGCTGAGACAATGGTGGCCCTGCACTCTGCACTCCCATGAAGACAGCCACTGTCAGTGGGTGGGGGTGGGATTCCCACAGAACCACCTCCTGCAGCCCTGGGCCCATACCACACCTCACACCTGGTCTCAGCCCAGCACTGCCAGAGCCCAAGCCATGCCCAGTGCCACTGCAGCACTGGACAGAGCTGCTGCTCTCCTCCCTGCACTTCCTGGGCCCCTGCCAGGACCTGCACAATGCTGCCGGGAGCCTGGGTGGCACAGGGAGGAGTGGGGCAGATCTGCCTGGCTCAGTGGCAGCGGTGGTGTTGAGCATCACTTGGGCTCCAGTGGTGCTGGGCTGGGGAAGTACGTGTGACATGGTGTGGGCTGGGGGTTACAGGAGGTGGCTCCATGGGAATCTTGCCCCTGCCCACCGGCAGTGGCTGCCTCTGCAGGTGTGCAGGTTGCAGGGCCACCATTGCCACCAGACCCTGGAGGCCTAGACTGGGGATGCATGGAGAGCCACAGGCCTGGAGGTGGCTTGTGCCAGAGCTCCCAGGCAGTCCTGACTCATCCCAAGCCCAAGCCATGGGGCCTAATGGTGCCATGCAGCTCTGCCACAGCCCAGCACTGCCTTCCTCAAATCCCTGACAATACCACCCTGGCTGCTTGGGGCCCTGGCTTGGAGCTGTGCATGGGTGTGCCCCCACTTCCCCACCTTCCTGCTTCAGCCACCTGGAGCTCATGCCCAGACTGCCCTATGGCTCCTCTGCACTGCCAGCACTGCCCCATATTATTATACTTAGCATAACCATTTACAACTATTTATTTAATTTTTCACTAATATTATTTCCTTATTTACCTGGCACTTCCTGTTTCCAGTAGCTAATGCTGAAAAACTGAAAAATGATGGTTTGTTGAAATGCAAGTATTCATGATTTCAATGGATTTTTCATTTTTAAAACAAATCAAATAAATTGCCAAAAAACCTCCTCCTTTAACATTCTTTAAAAAATAGGAGTGAAAAGAGTATGTTATTGTGAAATTTAATTTATAGGAAACAGGGGTGTAGGTTGTAGCTGTGTTGGTCTAAGGACACAGGCAGACAAGGTTTTTGGGGTGATTCTGATATATTTTATAGGCATCTGATATCTTTTATAGCACTTTATAGAAAACACATTTAAAAACTAAAGATTCAAAATTAAAAACAAAATGCTTCAAAATTGTTTACATATTCTGATTTATATGATCCTTCTTTAATAGTTTATGAATTCTCTTGAAATTTCAACTTTTTGTCTTGTTCTACCTACCCAGATTTATTGACTTTCTCATTCTTTGATGTCTGATAAGCTCAGTTATACAATGTTTCTTTACTAGCAGGTATTTCAGATATGTGGCATTTTTGCAGCTAGTTTTTCATTCATTTTTAAAATCACTATATATGACATTTTTACTACTGCTTCTAACAAATCTCACTACTAGTAGATTAACAGTCTTGCAAGTTTAGTATTGGTTCCTAAGTATAACTTATACAATATAAAATTTACATGCTGTTATCTGTATAAAATATTTATATAGAAAAATAACAATTCTAGTAAACTTGTATATTGATCCTGACAATATGAAACAGGCATAGCTCACCGAAGTGAAAGAATTGCTTCACAATAATCTGTATTCTCCTGGCTTGGCACCTACCTGTATGTATTTTGAATAATTTCTTTTTTGGTCGAGTTTAGATTTTGTTCTTAATGACACTAGAAATATCACATCTAATTTTGGACACAATGTGATCTAACAACCAAATATTCTCATTTAGTACCCTGAAGACTGTTCCCAATTCTAGCATTTATGTTTCAATTATCCTTTTTGTGAGATGATGATAATGATATTCACCTTTGAAAAGTACTTTGAAATTCTTAGATGAAAAATGCTATGACCATTGCTATCTCCTCCAAATGTATTCCCATGATCTGCTGCTAGGCAGGTGTATATGAAATATACAAAGTGAGCCAAGGCAAAAGTGAACACATTTTCTGTGGGCAGCAGTAACACAAGATCTGCAGTAAGAGTTGCTGGTAATGTGCTTGCGCTCCTCACAGGTAGCTAGCAGAGACATTGACTCAGATGATAATCTGCTCAGAAAATAATTTCTACAAATTTTCTTGTGTTTTCCAAATTCCTGAAGCAAATAAAAACTGTTCAGCTATCTTTACTCCAGCATGTTTGCCTAAAGACAAATAGAGATTGGTCAGAGGTTCCAACTGATTAAGTCGTACACATTTCTTGATCCAAACATTGTTTCCTTTCCGTGACCCACAAGAGTAGGACAAAATGTAGCTGCAAATGAGCTTCAAAATCTCACGAAGAGAAGCCTTTCCATGAGGTTTCCATCAATGTACATTTTCACACAGAATGAGTGCTTCTAGAAGCACCATACGTATCCCCTCCAAAAGCAACAGAGTTGCAATGGTCTCAAATTTTGCTCAGTCACTGGAATCAGACTCAAACTAAATCTTTTTGTGCATGGAAACCAACTCTGTTAAGTCCTAAAAAATATTATCAAATGAAACAAGGCAAAACATATGTGTAGTTGCTAAATAAATGCACAATTAATTGCTAGTAAAAGTCCATGACTTAGTGTTCTAACTAGACAATTATGCGACTCCATAAACCTAAAATCAGTAACCAGCAGTAGCCCAGTGTTTGTGAAAAGCTTATAAAGAAAATGTATGTTGCATAAAAACATGAAATAGAAGCCTTTCTATTTTATCATTAAAATATGTCCTTGATGATGATAAATGAGGAGGTTATAGGTTCTCTGTCTGTGTGTCTTTATCAAGCTGCCAACTCTATTTTGGATGCGTAGGCCTTTACCCTCTTGGTTGTCCCTTTACCTCCTACCCTCTTTGTTGTCGCTTTACCTCCAGGTTAGTAGGCACACAGACTGAATAAGAGAAGGTAATAAAAAGGAGATGGACTTTTCTTCAAATATACACATCCTAAATAAGTTAGATCCAACCAAGAGAAACAGAATATTCAAGAAATCACCTTAGTAATGATATCTATGATATCCTGAAAAGATTGACCAGGGAATCACCAGAGGGAGACTGAGAAGTAATAAAAGGACAAAAGCTGAAATATTTGCTCTTAGTCATTTTTACCAGTGAAACTACAGAAAAGCTGCCTGTGCCAGGAGGCTACTGAGACAGGAAGAAATGCTGCTTCCCTGAAGTCAGACAAACCTCCAAAGAAATGGCAAGCTAGAGAAGAGCACCATATTCAACATGTTTAATTTTTTTCTAATGACCTGCATCCTTTTGTGCTCTAACCTGAAACTAAAGCACAAGTAAAGAGCCATGTTTTATTCAGAAACTCTGTGCACAGCTTTTCTGTGTCTTTTTGCTTACACTTATCCATGGCTTATGAAGAGTTTAACTGTAAATCAAAAGACTCCAATCTTCCATTCAGAGAATTTAAGAACTTTAAAAATAAATAATATTTTAACATAGGGATGGGCAATTATTTGGGCCTGAGGGCGCACATAGGCAGTTTTGATGAGCTATTTTGGGTGGGGTCAGCATCGTGCGGGGCTGGCAGAGTGGGTGGGAGGCAGCTGGGAGCTGGAGCTAGAGCTGGAGTCCCATACGCTAAGGCAATTGCTGCCTGGCTGAAGCTGCCCCCACTTGGAGTGGTTTAGCAAGGGCAGGAGGAGGAGCACAGCTAAAGGCATAGGCGACTGATGCCACCTTAGTCAGGGGGAGGCACATGCCCCCCCAGTGACCAGTCAGCAACTGGGGGGAGGTCCTCCTATGGCCAATCTCACCAACCGGCACAGCCGTGCACCCCCTACTCATCACCACTGGATAAAGGCAAGGTGAACAGAACAACTGTGCCTGGCCAGCACACGCAGCTTCCAGCAGGGCTGTTCCTAATGCTGCTGCAGCTGGCTGGAAGCTGGCTCCCCTTGCCTCCAGCAGTGGCTCTTCCTCCTGTTCTTGCCCTGCTGTGCTGCTCTGGGCAGGTGGGCAGGGGGGAGCTTCAGCCACATAGTTCCTGCTGGAGGTGAGAGGAGCAGAGCAGCACCAGGAACAGACCCACCAGAAGCTGCTTGTGCTAGTCAGGGCCCAGACCAGCAAGCACAGATGGAAGCATGGCATGGGCTTCCCCAGTGAGAGCAGGTGGGGCTTAGCCCCATATGGAGGGCCACGGGGCAGCCACAGGCCAGATACTGTCAGTTGGTGGGCTGGATTTTGCCAACCCATTTTAACGCCTAAACCATCTCAAAATTGCATGCAATTCTTCTCATTCTATATTTATCTCCTATTGGGGTTCATTGTGTAGAGCAAACATGAAATGTGCTGCAGTTCTTACATGAAATGCACCCTGGTTCTGTCCTATGGAAACTAATACTATTGTCATACTTTTAACTGTTTTGAAGCTATCATTGTACAGTTTTATTTCCTCTACAATTGCCTTCTGTAATGATCTCCAAATTCCACCATCTCAAAATTTAATCTGTAGATTCCATAGACATTAGGGCTGGAAGGGACCTCGAAGATCATCAAGTCCAGCCCCCTGCCCCAGGGACAGGAAGTCAGCAGGGATCATAGGATCCCAGCAAAATAAGCATCCAAATGTTTCTTGAATAAGTTCAGAGTAGGTGCCTGCACCACCTCTGGAGGGAGTCTATTCCAGGTCTTGGGGGCTTGGACAGTAAAGAATTTTTTCTTATGTCCAGCCTAAAATGGTTTTGTAGGAGTTTATGACCATTGGTCCTTGAGTTTATGACCATTGGTCCAATCCATCACATTATTCCTTACAGAAAAAAAGGCAAAGTTATAATATTCTTAGCTCTGGTTCTATCCACTGTGGGTGCATCTACACAAACAATTTACTGTGCAATAGGCTAAATAGCTGCACAGTAAATGGTTGCATCTACATGTGCTCCCCAATTAGGTTGGAAATATACTAATTAACTTAACAGCAGGATAATACTTATATCTGAAAGTACTATCCTGCTGCAGAGTTAATCAGTAAAAACTTCTGCAGCAGCGTACATGTAGATGCTGTCCCAGCTGGCAGGGGCATGAGGGTGCTTCAGTGCAGGGGCTGTCTACTGGCTAGCCCCACACTGAAGCGCTCTCGTGCCTGAGCCAGCCCCTCCACAGTACATTGAGCTGAGATGGAGGAGCAGCCCTGGGCTGGCAGGCTGCCCCCAATGCCCCCTGCCAGCTGGGGCTACTCTGACCTGGCTCAACATGATGTGGTCCCAGGCATATATGCAAATGACATACCTAAAGCAATAAACTCTGGAACAGTAAGCACTGGTGTTTATTACTTTGCATTAATATGAATGTGTAGACGTGCCCTGTATGATGGAAATAAGGTGGATATATAGGTATTAAGCAGTTTAACTCAAAGTGAATTATGATTGCTTCAGTGATATAACACTGTGGAATAGTATTTTGCAAAATAAAAGATTTTCTTGATCTATGAGAGGCACAAAGTACATTAAAAATATATATATATATATTGCCAGTAGCCTTACATTAAATGATTGATGTGCCTGGAACAAACTTTGTGTCACATGTAATCTCATTTTCTTACTTCAAATGCCTCTTTCAACCAGTTCTTCAATGAGGATATATAAATTTGCTCCTATTTAAATACCAAGCTATTAGACTAACCAATCTTACTGTTCCTTTTCTCTTGTCTAATTGCATTCTCCCTCAAGTCTCATCTAACCAGACAACCAGGACTAGAAAACTTTTCCCAATGAAATGTTATTCAGTAGATAAATGGATGATATTAGGAATTAATTTTCCCTCGAGGTATATTAGGCCTTGGCAAGGTGGTTAATTGTGACTATATCCAGTCGAGATGCAACAGATACTTGTCTTAGAAATGATCACAAGGCAAAACAAAAAAACCCAAACACAACCCCACCTCAGAAAAACCATAAAATATGACATCCCTGCTCCTCAAATAGAAAAACTCCACCAATACCCAAACTTCCTTGTGCACTAGGAATATGCATCTCCCTTTAACACCACTCTCCTTTGCTTCAACCTCTCTCTTCAAATCCTGCCCTCACCCTCAATGAATTAAGGATACTTACTGGATACTTTCCATGTGGCAGCAACTCATGCAGCGCCCTTTATATTGCGCTTTAATTTAAATAGCTATATTATTTCCTTGATACTCACTCTAAAATATCTTTATCTTTTCACAGGCTTCATTCAACTAAATCCAACAATCCATTTATTTAATTATCAATTCATTTAACAATCCTTTAAACTCCTCTCATGAGATAGGTTCTCCATTCTCCTACATAGTGAACCTTCTTGAAGCAAGTGCATGCATCCTTGACATGCCAGGCTCTGCTATGCGCCTATTTTTCTTTGCCTGTTCTTCCTGAACAAATTGTGCCTTTTGTATCAATATTGCAGCTACATGAATTTTTCTCACCAAGTGTCTGTTATACTGCTTAATAACAACAATTATAAGATTTAGAAAACAAGGTGTATTAGGAAAGGTTGAAGGATTTAGCACTTGTTAGGATGACTAAGGCAAGGGGGAGAGGGCAAGAACCAGATAATAATCTTTCCTTATGTACCCTATGACCCAAAACTGTCCAATATTATCCTCAACTATATAGTTTGGCCAAAAGAGATCAGCCCCCAAATATCCTTGCCCTTTGCATACTGTCTACACCAGCAATTGTGAACCGGGGATACAGGTACTTGGGAAGGCTGTAGGGGGTACATGCAGGCGGGCGGGGATGGAGCACTGCCACCCACCACCCCACACTGCCACCTCCTAGGAGCAGGGCTGGGTAGGGGCCAGGGCAGTGGCACCCCTCTGCGGGGCACACAGGCACTGCATGGCTGGTTGGACACGAGGGGGAACCTGGGGGAAGCTTGCATGTAGTAGCAGTTGCTGCTGCCATCCACCACCCTGCACCAGCACTCTGCGGTTGGTCACACGTCAACCTCCACCCCCAACTGTGTCTAGTCACCAGGGGTACACTTATTAAAAAAGGTTGAAAACCCCTGGTCTACACCATCACAGCTATAACATCACTCCAATACTGTTAAAAAGGTGGTTATCAGTTGTTTATAACATGAAAAGAAAATCAGCTTACTTTGTACCAAGAGAGATTTAGGTTAGATATTAAGAAAAACACATTAACCACAAGGACAGTTAAGCACTAAAACAGAAAATGTTTGGTGCGGGGGTGGAGTCTTCTTCAGTGGAAGCTTTTAGTCAAAGTACTTTGATCCTGACTCAGAGCAGAGGATTGAACTGGATAGTGTCATGATATCCCTTCCAGCCATACATTTTCTATGATTTCATGACTCCTTACAAACTGATTCTGTCCTTCTCCACCAGCAGTGAAGAGGACAAATGACCTTTCAGAGAAAGGTCCCCCGCATCTCCTTAACTGAAAAAAATGGAAATGGTGTTCCCAACTGAAAGATGCAGCCTTTAACAAACAAATCTCCGTACCAGAGATCTTGGGAGGAGCAGCCTCAGTTGGTTTGGAACCCTTTCCTTTCTAATTAAATACTGACATTGTTTGACACTATCTAAAATGCAAAGACAGTCTGAGCCCAGCAGAGTTCGCAGTCTAAGAGATGAAGACCCTTAAAGATTAGCACTTACTTCCATCTGTAAGGTGCTGATCATTTTTATAGACTTATGAGTTTCATTCTAAGTTGAGAGACAGGTATTTTGAAGAAAAAAAGTCTATTTGAGATGAATAAGGACATGAAAGAGAACATATATAAGGTTCTGCTTTAGGCAGGCAAAAGAACATTAATATAAGAAGTGTCATGGTGCATAATCATACCAGTTAAGAACATAACAATAGCTCTGTCTATGCTATCGAAAAGCAGAGCTGATCACTCCACTTAAAATGTGATAATACCTAATGGTACATCTGGCATTGAAACACTCTATTAATACACGTCCTTTCATATGCAGTATTGCTGGGGAAACACATCCCCCAGGGCAAATGGCCCATTGTCATTGATTGATGGAAGCACAAATTTAGTCACAAATTAAAAACAATTTGAGTTTGCATTAGCTTCTTTCAGAAAGAGCTCATAAATGGGCAAAAAACCCAGAAAACATTTTTGGCAATATAATGCAATTCACATTATAAGATGTTAAGGTCACTCTGGGCATCAACTGAATGTTTCATTTTCTGTGCAAAGCATAAAATGGACATTTTTGCAGGCAGATTGATATTATTTTTCCACATAACCACAACAAAACTTCTACAGAAGAAAAGACAGGAGGCAGAAAAAGATTGGAAATTCAGATTTATGATTAAACTATCTAAAAAGCTGTAAGCAAGGAAGCACACAGAGAAATTATCCCAAGCAGTTTGAACTATCATGCTGGGAACATGCATCTTTAAAAAATGTTTCTCTGGTATCATAAATAATTTTCCTTTGGAGCAAAATCCAAATTGGCCCCATAGGCATGTCCACTTAGGCACTGAAATGTTTAAGAATTAGATACGTGGTCCAAGGAGAGTCAAAGAAACAAGGTTAGGCACAATCAACAGGGTGAACTGGATGCTTCTAAAGGGCAATTGAGAAAGTTTAGCGAGTGAGAAGCCACAAAGTGCTGGTCAATAGGGTTTGGGACAGAAGTTTCATAAACTGGGTTGACCTAACTCAGTTAAGTCTGATACTACATTCAACCAGATTTATTTTAAACCAGTTTCAGCCATTTTGAAACTGGTGTATGTGTACTGAACCTCTGTTCCGTTACAGGTTTAAACCAGTTTCTGATCTCTTAAACCCGTTTATGTGTAACTTCTATCCCTAGCCTAGGAAACAACAAGCATGGGGATAACATTTGAAATCCAGAGGAGTGCACACCAGGTGCCTGCATCCACTCAGGAGTTATAGTGCCCTGCCCTCTGAAGACAAGCGCCTAACTGGAAACGTGGTATAAGGGTATTGGTGCTGTCTATTATTGCATAATCTAGGAAGTGGGATACTTGAATTCAAGAGCCTCCTTTAAACCTAACTGCAGAGCTTTAGAACAGCCTGGGTGGGTGCATTTTCCACCCCTTTTGCTGAAGCTGAGCCACTGGGCAGAAAAGTATGCAAGAGTTATGGAGCAAGAAGGGAAGCAAACAAAAGGGGTCAATACTCTGTAGTTAAAAAATAAAAACCACTGGGAATAACCAGAGAGAGGAATTCAGGAGTCCTCTTTCCCAGTTCATTGCCCTCATCATTGGACAATAGTGTCATGTTCCTTCTTTCTTACATTCTTTCTGGCCCCATGACTCTTCAGCTAATGCAGACACTGGTAACAGTCTGGCTGTGAAAACAAGGAGCTCACCACAGATATATTTACCTTGCTTCTCAGGTCAGTTTCCACACCGTCCATCACCTCGCTTTTCACCATCAGGCAACAATGTTTGAACTCACTCCTATCTGATCTTCAAATATAAAAAGGCTGACACTGGCATAGCCTGCAGCAGGCTCCTCATTAATGACAAAAATGAATACAAACACATTGTGCACCTGCACTTTCTGACACCAATGACTCCCATAAATCATCAGAAAAGAAATTCAAATAGCATGAACCTAATCCACAAAATGTATGTTGTACTGGAAGCTACCTATAGGTACCTCAAAAATGCTTTATCTCAACAGTTACAATGCAGCCCTGGGAACAGAACATTCTTTAAGGCAGAACGGTGGGACTCCTTGTCAAGAGAGATCAGATGGGAGCTGATGCCAGATGTCACTGAAATAAACCTGTGGAACATACTTTTCCTATGCTGTTCTCTTAGAGAAATAAATTATATTAAATAAAATAGGTATCTTATGATCACAGTCCTTTGTATGGAGGGCAGAGAGAAAGAATACCTTTTTTATTCTGTGTTCTGTGTTTTTTTAGACACCATACTGGAAGGTAAAAATTGTAAGTGTGTAGGTAGATGGGTAAATTGGATACAGAATATGCAATTTTGGTTACATTTCCAGGATGACAACCATCTTAGAAAGGCACTATGGGTGTCTGTGAAAGCTCGAGAAAACGAAATATTGGTGCTGCAGTTTAAGGTAGGATGCATTAAAGGATAGTCTGTGATTGTGTAGGTGAGATGCATGCAGTGGTTGGGTGGTGGAAAAGCTATGATCTTTGTTCCAAAGTACTGATTGGGTTTGGGCATTTCATACTTCAATGGGTAAGAAGCAAAGTGGGTAGAGATAACTTTCCTCATTGTCAGTGATGGCTGGCTGAAGGTGGAATAATGGAGCAATGGTTGCTTAAGGAATATAATTGTTTGCTTCTAGGATATTTTAAAGCTGTATTTTGTTCATTTTATAAATTTATCATTGACTTAGAATTTCTTGTAACCTATATCTAAAATACGTACTTGAATATTTGAGGACCCGGATTATAAGATGATCCCCCAATAATTATATTCTATATATGGAAAATACATATATTTGTTATGATTTTCCAGTTATAATGTAGCAAAACTCCCAGGGTTTTTGGT
>NW_005842401.1:770837-772049 GCF_000455745.1 Alligator sinensis | reverse complement strand
GGGGGAGGGTGTTATTGCATTCTCTCCCCTTCCCCAACCATTTCTGACTTTTTCTCTCCTCTCTATTCCCTATAGATAAGTATAAGTGAGCTAAGACAGGATAAGCTTCAGCATTTTATTTTGGTAGCAAGTTGTATTTGTTTTGTTTTTTCTCCTTCTTTATATTGTATAATTATTATGCTTATATTGATTTTTACTGTTCTATATTACTGTTTTACTGATACTATATGATTTAGGCCTACATATGTAAGTTAGCATAAGTCATGTCAAGTTTCCATTTTATCAAGTCTCCATCTTGTCCCCATGCCCGGTTGTGTAACCTATGACTCATACCCACCCCTCCTATGTAACTTGGTTTCTGAATGAATAGGGACGAATGAGGGTGCTTGAGAGACAATGGCAGTAGCTCTCTCTGAATGACTGAACCATCAACAACAATACCTGGACCAACGACCCAGCCCTTGGAACCATCCTCAGCATTCAAGAAACAAAAGATGAGGCAACCCAGCATCGTGTCAGGCTTCACATGCTCAGTAAGAACACCTAGAGCCCTCTGGGACAGGACTGACCTTGCCTGGACAGGCCCTCCCCATAGGAGATCAGAGGTCGTCTGCCCCATAAAAGGGGTAGTGAAGACTGACTCCTTGGGATGCCCTCTCCATGCCACACCACTTATCCACCCAGAGGCCCTGCCGGCAACCCTGCTCTGGACAATACCTACTGGACAAAGACCCCTTTCCAGCCTGGATAGGTAGCTATCACCCCCACCCCCTCTTCAACCAAGGACTTGGACTCTGTTTCTCTTCCCTACCTGGACTCTAGCCGTTTCGCTGAGTCTCTTTCTCCTGCTGCCATTGTGAGTGCGTGTGTGTGTGTTGTCTGTTTAATAAAACTGTTATTTTGAAACCCTTAGTTGGGTTTTTGTCTGTTTTTTGACTGTTTCCTCCTTGCCAGCACTTATCTACCCCCCAAGCTCTCAACTTTCAGCCTCTGTTTCCAGCCCCAAGCTCCCAGGTTTCTGCATCAGTTTCTTTTCTGGCTATCTCCTCCTTGCCACTGGGCTTTTCCCCTTGTACCAGTGACCTCGAGTAACCCTGGGGCCACTTGACCTTAAGTAACCCCAAGCCTCAGTTTCTGAGCCAGTTTCTCTCTAGTCCACCGGTTCTAATCCTGGTTCCAGCAACTTTCACTGCCTACACTTTAACACTCTTT
>NW_005842401.1:655242-770774 GCF_000455745.1 Alligator sinensis | reverse complement strand
CAAGTTAGGAACTTACCTGTGTGTATGTGTAGGTGGGTTGTATAAATGTGAACTGGTGAGTGTGTGTGTGTGTGTGTGTGTATATGTCATTGTGTGCATGAAATACGAATTAGTAATCCGTGTATGTGTACTGAGTGTGTGGGTATTGACAACTGATTGTTGTCTAATTTTGGTGTGTAGTGTGTAGGTGCTTGAATTGGTGTTAGGTATGCATATGCCTAGGCTGGTTTGGATGTGTATGTGCCTGAGTTGGTAGTGTGTGTGTGTGTGTGTGCGCGCACGCGCACCTAATTGATTTCTGTGTTTGTATATGTGCAATTGTGTCATACCCTCCTATCTAACAGCACAATATTGAGATTCTGAGAGTTGGCCCGACCCCACAGGGCAACAACAGAATCTAATTATTGGAGGTTTTCCTTCAATTTGTCCCCCTCCCACTGCTATAACAAAGAAAATAAGGCTAGGGGGTTGCCCTTTGCCCCCTGCAGCCCTATTCCCCTCCCTACTGTCAGACCCTGCTCTCCTCCTGAGCACACAGAAATAAGAAGCAAATTTGAAAACACCAATTAGAACAGTTTATCTTTTTTTTGGAAACTGATGCAAGTTTCAGCACAGGTACTCCACAAACATACTTCTAAGCAGCAGTTTTGTGCCTCCATATATAGAGTACAAACTATGTATAATATTAGTCCAAAGCCAAAAGGCTCATGATTTACTACAATATATAGTTCACTGGTCTGGGCCCCAGCAGTGAGCTGCATTTCAAGCCATGGTGACCCCACAGCTCATCATTGCTCAGTATGTGTGTGCACTCCAGATACACCCCCTACAAGGAATTAATGTACTAATTAGCCCTCCTCTCGTGACTGGAATGGGTCTTCTTCTCATGAGTTCTGGGATCCTCCAAAAATGTATATGCAGATGAGGCTCAGGGCAACTTGATCCAGCTCCACCTCATGGAGGGCATTAATCATATGCAACAGACTCCCGGGGTCAAAAAAGAACCCCTTCCCCCCACGCTGCAAAGTAGTAGCACAGGGAATGCCTGCGTGTGCAGCGTGTGGTGCCATGTACCACATATCTGAGCTCATCTGGATGCTGCCTAGTAGGTTTTCACAAGAACTATTTGGAGCTGGTTGTCATTGTGCATAGACTCACATAACACAATGCTGAGCAGTTTAAACTCTGAAACTGAATGAAGCAGAGAAACCTCTCTAAGGTTCCCTAGCTTTGAGTGACTGCTGAACACCATTTGATAGTAGGAGAAAGTCAAACTAAATACCATGAGTGGAAGCATTTAGCAGATAGAAAGCTTCACAAGAACTTAAACTGTCTACAAATATAGAGGACAAAATACATAAAATTTAAATCATGCTTGACACTGTCTCTGTAAGCTATAGGTGCTACCAAAAAGAATGTTGGTTGAAAAAATAGCTTTATTTCTGAAGGGCTTGATGGTTTTAAAACAGTATTACAGAAAACAGGAGTGTACATGTAAAACTGATATATAGGAGTGATATATTTCTGAACAGACTATACAAGAAGGAGGAGGAAAACAGGAAAGGTTCTGAGCAGTTTGGGAAAAAAACATAATAGTTCCTGGCCTAAAGCTAAACAAAACTGTTAGGTCCCTGACTCAGAAACAGCAGAAGAAACGTATCTATTTCAGCAAAGATAACAAAAGAAAACAGACAAATTGTGTAGAGGCCTATAATCTACGTTGTCCTGTACAATAAAAGACTAACTCACCCTGTTTCATAAGAATAAATATCAGAAAAAATTAAAGATATAAAAAAATTGGAATGAGCTTCCTGACTCCCATCCCACCACTCTCCAAATATTTGTTGATACTACTCAAAGACCCTGCTGGGTCATGTATGTAAAACAAGAAAAGTTATCAATGGAGTAAAATTGGTATGCCAGAAATTAGATACAATTAGTGGACAAAGCATTGGGACTATGGGTTATTTTGTTTATCTGCCCTTTGGTGTCCTCAATCAGATGCTAATGCCAAGGAAAGACAAGGTAGACTGAACAGAGCCACATTGCCATCCTAGTTCCTCCCCTCAGTATTTTTGGAACCACAGGATCTACTGAGACAACATGACCTAGATCACAAGAGGTAACCAAAGCCAGATGGCCAAGACAGAGAGAGGGACTGAGCTGACATCCCTGCCTCCACCAACTTCATTTAAGTCCTGAACAAGATCTGGAACATGGGATTTCATCTATCCTGGGTGTGGAGAGGTATTCCATTTCCAGCAGGAGAAATGCTGCTCCCCCATTACAAACTGCCTTCTGGGCAGTTGGTTTAAAAGCTTGGGTGGAGCAGGAATCAAAGCGGGGTGCAACTGCACCACTGAACCCCCTCCCCCAGATCTGCTCTGGTCAACCTTAGTTAGGGAAGTCTGTTTTTTCTGTAACATCTCTGAAATCCTATAACCAGGAAAAACAATGATCGAAACTGCTGGTCACTGGTACAAGCCTGCCAGGTCTGAGAGCACCGGAGAAGATTGTGTACTCTGCCTCTCTTGTCTGCCAATAAGCTATCAGTGAGAGTCAACATCAGTAATATAAACTATATTTGCTATCTCTACTATTATTTTCTCTCCACTTTTTATGTGCTTGCCTTGTTTTGATGTCAAGGACATAGGATCAGACTCCAACAAGAGAAGCCACCACAGGTCCAGATCCTTTTTGATAATGTTTTCTCTTTTCCCCCCCAACAAAAAGGATAATTCATACTGCCTTTAGTGCCATCAAAAAGACTATTTTCCTCACTGTAAAAGCTCTCTCAAGCTAAAGGGAGAGGGGAAAAAAGGAGGTAAACCTTACTTGCTCCTGTATTTTTCTGCTTTCCTGTACATTTAATGAAAGGTGGAGAAGATTTTTCACTAATATTATTTGTCTCAGAACTAAGCAGGTTCAGGTGTCTGCACTCAAATCCCCAAATTCCATTTAACTGTTTAATATTGTATGGTGACAGGGTCATGTTAAGACCTTTGCTCCCTGCATCCATTTATTCCTTTGGAATTTGATATTTTTCATGAGATAAATACAGCAGGAAATGGCTCTTGTGTCAACAAGAGCAGTCACATTGCCATTTTCTGCTGTATTTATCTCATGAAAAATATCAGGGGTCCCAATCTACCTTTGCCTTGCACCTTACAATGCATTTTATACCAACTAAAAGAGTGTGTATGAGACAGGGAAAAAGAGAGTGATTCTGATTATGACTGCAGCTTCTGAGGTATATTCTTTTTCCCTCTCTTCCTGATCTGGAAAAGTATTGCTATATAAATACTATGTCTGAGGACTGCCTGAGAGAAATATCCACAACTATTTTTTTTCCATAAACAGCTGCTCTAAGACATTTAGGGTATAGACATATATGGACCCTGCAATCAGAAGATGGGATCTCTGCACGGAGGCATACACAGATAGACTTTAATGCAGCTAACTCAGGTAGAAACAGCAGTGAAGGTGCAGTAGCACAGATGCAGAAACTGTAAAAACTCACCAAGGACCACACTAATGACATGCACTAGATTCAACTGATGTAAATTGTACAATTCAATAAAGTCATTCAAAATCTCACCTTTTATTTAAAGCAACTTTGCACATGTACCCAGCCTAAAAAATAACAGAACATACAGTTGGACACTTTGCAAGTTAAATAAGACCTCAAATATTTCCCTTGGGTAAAATGTAGATATCATCCTATATCATGTTACATGAACAGAGCCCAAAGGTAAGTACCAATATCCTCCAAAACAGGGGAGAAATTATTATCCCAAGGTCATACAGGTGGTTAACAGCAGAGTTTGGAATAAAGGTAGATTAGACCCTCTACAACAGATCATGCCACCTTTATTGACTTCAGCAACATATCATTGAACTACTGTTTCTATTAAGTAAATAGCAGCTTTACCACTGACTTCAAGGGGGCAGTATTCTACCTATAGACTGTAGAATATTATACTAATGAATTTATCATTATAATTAGGTAAAGATGATGCTGTAGTGCTAGATATTTTTTCAATACCTTATTTAATGCATACAGTATTAGAAAGTTAAAAAGCTTTTTCTCCATTTGTGAGGATTAGTGGATTTAATGATGTTTATGTAGTTTACTAGTGGAGCAAATGCTGCACATGACTGTTCCTATTCCTAGAAGACTTGTGTAAAATAAAAAGCTGTTTCTATGTAGCACTTGTTCTATGCGTCTTTGGGCACATTAAAGAAATAACATTTGAAAAGACTGTTTTATTAAGTGCTAGAATCAAGGGGAACATACCATAAATACAGAAACCCTAAAATACCATTTTAGAAAGTCACCTTTGACCAAGCTGCACCTTAAACCAGGATCGATCGACTGATATCGATAAATATCCATATCCATATCTATTTATCCATCTGTATACATGCATATATGCTACACTATGCAAATGGGATAGTATGTGTAAGATTTTTTTTAAAATATATTTTAGCTATTGTTATTGAATAAAAAATATTTAAAAACGTGCCCCAAGAGGAACTAAAAGGCTGGGGAGGAGTGAAGGACAGAGGGCTACCAGAGCCCCACCTAAGGTCACTAATTACACAGATTCTTGCAGGTCACCAACGCTTTTTTGCTGACCAGAATAATTCCCCTTCTACGAATTGCACAACAGCTATTGGCTCAGTATTGAAATCCCCTGAACCTAAGGTGTCCTATGAAAGCACCCAAGATCATGTCTTAGACATCCATACAATGTCTTGTGAGCATCACCTCAAATAGCTGGAGCTTCAGAAAATAGTATAATTTCCTTTCCTGAATTAGGCCTTGGTCATTTTGTACATCAATACAAGCTTTCCCACACTTGTTAATTCTATGTCTTACCATCAACAATTGAAAATCCTCCATGGCTCTCAGTAGCTATTTTAGACAGTGCCAATTGGACTAGTGCTTGGAGAGAGAGCAAAGGTTCTAGAAAAAAGCCTCTGATTCTTGTGCCCACCAGCCCTCTGCCTTATGTCATCAGCTAGGGTATACATGATGCAAACATCAACAACTCCTTTTTAAAATTTGGTAGAAAAGTGGATAGGAATGTGTGGATTGCAATATCTAAATTTTCTGTAGGGTCGCATAGTCTTTCTGTAGGTTGCATTGCAACCTACTATGGTAGGGTCAGGCTTGCATACCAAACTGATTCCAGGATCATAAATGAAACTTTGAGACAGATGGCATGTAAAACAATGGACCCTAGTCTTGCAAATAGCAACACAGAAACTCAATAACAACAATATACTGAAATAGTCAGATTTATCAAAAGGTAAAGCAGAGATCACAAATTGTCTCTCAACACCTCTTAGGGTCCCAATACAATTCTCGTTGTATCTCACAGTTTCCAATTAATTTAAAAAGTGGAATTTTAAAAGTCAAATGCACATGTTAAGCATCATTTAAAATTACTTTTTTTTAAATGTAGAAACTGTTTTAGAAACCCCATATATTTATTTGTTTTAATTTGTAGAGGCAGCCTTTGAAACAGATAATATTTTAATAATATTAAAAGGATTTAAGGGAAGATTTCCAAAGGCAGAAATAGAAGTTAGACTTCTAAATCCCTTTGACTTTGATTGGCAGTTAGATGCCTAATTGCCCTTAGCGCTTTTGGAAATCTCTCACCTTATCCTTCAAGCAGATGAAAATAGAGTTTTCTTTCTTTCCTGAACCTTTTAACTTTGTATTTCCATCTCTTGAAAGAGTGATGCCAAATTTTATAAAGGAAATATCAGAATGAGGAAGAAGGTAGTCAGGGATGTCACTGAAAGAAATTGCTGATTGGAAGACATGCTGAACTCTACTGTGGAATTTCTTAGTGACTGCCTATCACATGTGAAAGATGTAGCTAACAAGCCTGCCACGCTGCAGGCTGCTAACTCACTCCTCTCCACTGTTTCAGCCTTTCCCTTGACAGGTGGAAAGACTGCATAGGTAACACTTTTCACCAGCAATAACCACATGACAAGCACAGCCGTTTTCATCCTGGAGTTTCTTCTGTAGCTAGAATAGTTTTTGGGGCAGCGAGGAGAAAAAGAAAGAGAATTAGCAAGTTTTAAAGTGTAGTTTTCCATCAGAAATGTGACACCTTCTCACTTTCTACATCTGTGTTACAATGAGCCACTATGGCTCACTACATTGACAAGCAGAATTTCTACTGATGACAGAGCTAAGATAGCAAGGGAAGAGTGACCTGAATTCCACTTCAACTTAGTATCATCAATAAAAGTATAAGCTTAAAACCAACTGCAAATTTTTCATTAATTGAAGCAAGGTGAAAGACCAAAAAAACTCAGCCTGGATTTTAGAACCCAGTTAGAAAAGTCTTCTATCTTATGAACAGAACAAGTTTGATCTAATGGGAGAATATCAAAAAAAGATCAATAGTTCCAAACCATCAAATAAGCATAGTTAACATACACCAGGGACAGGCAAAGTATGGTCTGCAGACCAGATCTGGCCTGCCAGGTGACTTCATCTGGCCTGAAGGCAGGGGCCCACCAATTAATTGCATCTTGACTCAGCCCATGGCTGCCCCTACTGTGCTCTGCATGGGGCTGAGACCCACCTACTACCACCAGGGCAATGCACTTTGCTCCTAACATCACCCATGGGAGGGCCCTGGTCCCAGGCCCAGCTCTGGCCAACACACAGCTTCTGTGTGGGGTTGCTGCTGCCACAGCCACCCAGGGAACTGCATGGCTCCCCCAGCCTCCAGTGACTCCTCTTCTTGTAATTGCTGCAGCACTCTGGGTGGCAGGTAGGGAAGCAGCAGTAGGCAGGCAAAGGGGAGCTGCAGCTGGACAAGACCCCAGAGCATGGAGCCAGGGCTGGTGGGAGCATGGGGTCTGCACCTGGTGGGGAGGCAAAAGCGCAGAGCCTGGGGCAGCAGGACCATGGGGCCCAGGCCAGCCTGGTTCCATCACACAGGGCTCCCCGCAGCTCACATGCAGATCTTGGGACTTGTGCACCACCAGGGAGAAGCCCTGCACAATGGAGGAAGGGACTTTCCCTGCTCCCTGCTGCCACATGCAGCTCCCAGGACTCCGCCAAGAGTGGTGGGGAGCCCTACGCGATGGAACAAGGCCAGCTCAGCCCCACTCCCTGCTTTCCAGATGAGTCCTGGGAGCTGCATGTACCAGCACAGAACAGGGCCAGGTCACTGGCTCCACCACACAAGGCTCCCCCAGCAGTTCACGGCTCTGGCTAATTCCTGACAGCTGCACATGAGTCACACGCGATGGAGGCAGGCCAGCCTGGCCCCACTCCCTGTAGCTGGAGCTGCACACCAACAGGGGGCTCCACCTGTGTGGGACATATATGCTTCAAGAGCCCACCATATGCTGCAGCAGGGGTTGTGCACCATGGAGGGAGGCAGGTGTCGCAGGGGCACATGCACACCCACACCTCCCCACACCCACAGCCTACCATACTCCACACACCCACACATCCTCACCCCATACACACCCACACACCCCACATCCTCTCACCCACACATCACATACTCCACACAAGCCCCACACCCTCCTGTACACACAACCCCTCACAAACCCCACATCCTCCCTCATACCCAGCCCCCCACTGTGCCCCCACACACCCACAAACCCCACACCCTTCCACACCTCTTTGAACACCCCCCCACACATACATCCCCCACAAGTCCCACACCCACACCCCCCCAACCACACCCCATACAACCCTCACACAATATTTAAGATAAATATTCAATTGATATTTCACACCCCATACAACCCTCTCAGTATTCAAGATTTATTTTGAGCTATTAAGCAATTGCAAGCATACACAAATCAGGATGAAAATATTTTTTTAAATAAAATTGAAGTATGTTATACTAAATGTTTGATTTTTAGTATATGATATTTTTTTCCCCCAGTTCCAAAATGGTAACCCGCAACCCCCAAAGGAGTACTTCCAGGGACAAGGGGAAGGGACTTACAATGACAAAAGTCAGGGTTTAGAGGCAGGACTTCTGGTCCCAAGACTGCAAACATGGGAGGGGGCACCTGTCAAGGGGAGAGGCTATTTGTGTGGCCCTCGACAGCTCACCAAAACTCATTAAGCAGCTCTCCTGCCAAATAATTGCCCACCCCTAAGATACACCATAGCCAATGGCACGCAAACAGTACCACATTCAGCCAAATGATCATCTAAGTCAACAATACTCAAACACATACTTCTAGATCAGCAGTCATCAACCCTTTTTTGGTTGCAGCTGAAATGACCCAGTTCAGATCAGAGGCAGATGATTTTGGGGGCAGGCACTAGGACTCAGGTGCTGACATTATTTTTCCCAACAGCAGCACAAGGAGAGATTCTGCTGCTGCTGTTTCTCTAGCTGACAGCACAGAAAAGTGACTAATGCAGAAGCCCCCTGCTACTGAATGCTACCAAATCCTCATGTCTGGCAGCCATATCAAATGACTCTGCGGGATGCATCCAGCCCTCAGACTTTATATCAAAAAAACATTTTGGCCATTTTGCTCCTCCAACACATGGGAAAATATCAATATCCTCCATACTGATTTTACACAGACAACTCTGAGCACATACTAAGGTCTTAACCACTTTCTTATAGTGAACCTGAAATGAAGGATGGCTAAAAACATGATAAAAGGAAAAAACATGATAAAAGGAAAAAAAGTTGGCATCCCAATAGCACCTGTTGCTCTTTCAAATATTAGGAAAAAATTCTCCTTTCAGTTCATAATTTCTTCAACCAAAAATACAATAAAATAACAAATAGAGGCATTTTTACCATTTTGCAAGAGAGCTATTGAGGGTACTGAGACTAGGCTACAGAGCCTTGCACAAGTCAGCAGCCAAATCTAGCCAAGGTTGAATGCTGAGCAAAAATTGTTCTCTTTTTCAGGTGGTTCAATGGCCTACAAACAATTTATCATCAAAATCCAGGTCAGACAAAGAAACATATACACCACAGTTAAAACTAATTCATCCTCTTGCTAACAGTCTTGACACTGAATGGGCAAAGAAATTCAAACACCTTGTTAATCCCACTTCCAAGGACCAGCATTAGAAAAAGCATCTCCCAAGCTTCCTTTTCCTATAGTTTGGGGGAAAACGAGCAGCAAGAATACTCATTGAATTCATGGACACTAACAGACACATGGGCCACTGTGCAGTCTCTCATTAGCATGGCTATCATTGGGAATTTTTCTTTTTCTGCTCCCTAACTTTAAATAATAACCATGTAGGACCAGGGTTTTCTGTATTGCATCATCCTAATTCCCTCCCCGACTTTGCAGCCTCCTCACTCCTAAATCATAAACTCATAAAAAAGTAGGGTTGGAAGGGACCAGGTCATCTAGTCCAACCCCCTGCTCAAAACAGGACCATCTGCAACTAGGGCATCCCAGCCAAGACTTTGTCAAGTTGGGCCTTAAGAACCTCCAAGGATGGAGATACCACCACCTCTCTCTGTAATCTATTCCAGTGTTTCACCACCCTCCTAGTGAGGAAGTATTTCCTAATAACCAACCCAAGCTTCCCCTGCTGCAACTTGAGACCATTGCTCCTTGTTCTGTCATCTGCCACCACTGAGAAAACTCTAGGTCCATCCTCCTTGGAACCAGCCATCAGGTAATTAAAGGCTGCTATCAAATCCCCCCCCACAGTCTTCTCTTCTGCAGACTAAATAAACCCAGTTCCCTCAGTTTCTCCACAGAAGTCGTGTGTCCCAGCCACCTAACCATTTTCATTGCCCTCTGCTGGACTCTCTCCAACTTGTCCACATCCTTTCTATAGTGGGGGGTCCAAAACTGGACACAGTACTCCAAAAGCGGCCTCACAAGTACAGAACAGATGGGAATAATTACTTCCCATGATCTGCTGGCAACGCTCCTACTAATGTAGCTCAGTATGCTTACATTAGTAGACTACACGTAACGTTCTTGGCAACAATGGCATACTGTTGACTCATAGTCAGCCTATTGTCTACTGTAACTCTCAGGTCCTTTTCTGCAGAACTGCTGCTTTTCTAGTTGGTTCCAAACCTGTACTGGTGCATGGGATTCTTCCATCCTAAGTGCAGAACTTTGCACTTTTCCTTGTTGAACCTCATGAGATTTCCTTTGGCCCAATCTTCCAATGTGTCTAGGTCACTCTGAACCCTTGCCCTACCTTCCATTGCATCTGCTATACCCCTCTGCTTGGAGTCATCCATGAACTTGCTTAGGGTGCAATCCATCCTATTTTCCAGATCATAATATCTATTAAATAGATAATAAGTTTCTCAGGGAAAAGGAATAGAACTCCTAAAGGAACCAATCAGAGCCTGGGCAGGAGGGAATAATGAGATGGTAGTGCTGTCCCATGGGTGTATACTAGTACAGTACATTACCATCTGTGGTGGTAATAGGGGTTACTTTCATACCCTTGGAAGATCCCATCACAGATTGTAATGTCAGGAGACACTATTTCACAATGGAAAGGGATGACTGTAAGAGCAATGTCCTCTAGAATTTTGTCATAGGAATGAAACAAATATGTACTGCTGTGGTGACCTCTACTCCCTCCCTCCCCAAATGCAGGTAATTTCCTTTATGATATGTACCATTTACCCATAAACTGGGCCTCTACCACAACAGTGCGTTCTTTTCTGCCTAGAATCATAGAATCACAGAAACACAGGGCTGAAAGGAGCCTCAGAAGATCATCTCAGGAGTCTGACCCCCTGCTCAAGGATGCTATCAGTGATTTCAAAATGATTGCATTTCCATGTGTTAAAAGCAACTGAACTGTCATATTCTGATAGCAAAAAAGGAGCCATGTTATCTCCTAGTTTGCATGTACTTGCATTATTTATGTATATACCACCAAATTGTAAACAGCAAAAGGGTTTGCCTACCTGACTGAATGACCTGTATTATCTTTTCCCAAGGTCCATCTGGAAAAGTTTGAATGGAGCAGGAATAAAAGCCTGTGTCTGCTGCACTGGTATTGGTGAAATGGAGAGACTTGTCTTCTGATGAAGCATTTACAATGTAAACTCTGTCTTTATATTTGTCATCAATATATACACCATAGGATGGATGGAAGGTGGCTATTGCTTCTTTGTTGGTCTCATTACATTTAATCCATGACATCTGGGTTATAGTGGTATTCTTTGGATATATGCATTCCAGTTGCATATTACTGGCAAGTTTTACAGTTACATCCACAAATCTTCCTTCCGCTATGACTGAAATACATACATATACTCAGCCTGAGCATTTCAAAGTCAAAATTAACAATGGCAGTATTTTAAAACCAAACAGGATAATTTAGATATTGAAAAGGATGGCAGGAAAAAAAATCACAAAAGCAGGGGAAAATCTTACATGTAAATTATCATTACTTATAACCCTTAGTTTATCTGAATGGCCTAAAAATTATCTACGCTGAACAGAAATATTTATTATTTTAGTTTTATATATATATGTCTATACATATATTTTATGTTATATATATATAAAATAAAAGTTTAAAATGTCTATTTATTAAAGAAAAAAATTAATCTTACTTTCATATAACTGGAGAACAATGAGGAAACCAAGGTAGTCCATCTTTGAGAACACTGGAGTAGACTGTGCTATGATACAGCTCCAGTCAGACTTATACACTACGCTACTTCTTAACCATGATGTTATCACTGAAATCTACTGTCAGAACAAGAATGGTGAGAGAGACAACATGCTTTTACTTTCACATGACTCAAGCAGTAAGGCTCACAGTATGAATATTCAGAATAAGTTTCACATATGATGGAATGACATTTTTCAAATACCAAAATAATTTAAAATATGGATATTTGTTAAGATGCCTGTTCACATGGCATACTGTCAGGAATGACACTGTCAGGAATGACATTGAGCATATCAGAGGAAAATATGCAGCTCTTGGCAGGAGGGTTAAGGAGCTTGGACCACAAGTAGTGTTCTCATCAATCCTCCCTGTGGAAGGCAAGGGCCTAAGCAAGGGCTATCAAATCCTGGGAGTAAATGCAAGGCTGAGACAGTGATGTAAATGTAAAGGCTTTAGAGTCTTTAACAACAGGCAGATATTCTAGCATCTGGAGGAGGACTGCTATCAAGAGATGGGATCCATCTGACCAGAACTGGAAAAAGCATCTTTGGCAGTCATCTGAACAACCTAATAAGGAGGGAATAAACAAGATGAGTTGGAAGCTGCAGCTTGTGAAAAAAACTATGATCTAACTGGTATCACAGAGACCTGGTGGGACAGCTCTTATGACTGAAACATCAACATTGAAGGCTACACTCTTTTGGAAAGACAAGACAGGGAGAAAAGTTGATGGTGTTGCCTTTTATGTGAAAATACATATACCTGTTCTCTGAAGAAGATTTCAGACCAGAATACCATCTATAAGTATGGCCATATATAAGTATGTAAGGGGTGAATATCAGGAGCTGGGAGAAAAACTGTTCACTTGGGTGCCCCAGGGAAGGACAAGGAGCAATGGCCATAAACTGTTAGAGGATGGTTTTAGGTTGGATGTAAGGTAGAATTTCTTTAGAACAAGGGTGAACAGAATGTGGAATAGATTTCCCAAGGAGGTGATACAGTCCCCAACCTTGGAAGTCCTCAAGAGGAGACTGGACGGACACCTTGCTGAGATCATTTGATCTCAGCACTATTCCTGCCCAGAGCCAGAGGTTTGGATTGATGATCATTCAAGGTCCCTTCCAGCCCTTACTTTCTATGATACATTTGGGTGAAGGTAAAGGTGAAAGATACAGCACCAATATAATGATGGGGATTTATTACAGGCCACCAAGTCAGGAAGAAGAGGTAGAGGAGGCACTATTCAAGAAGGTGACAAAATGATCCAAAAACTATGAGATGGGACTGATGGGAGACTTCAGTTTTCCAGACATCTGCTAGAACAGAAATAGAGCCAAAAAGAAAATGTAATGCCAGTTTCTTATTTGTGTGGTAGACAATTTTCTGTTCCAGAAAGCTGAGGGTATGATTAGGGGATCATCTATCTTGGATCTTGTCCTGGCCAGTAGGGAAGAATTGGTGGAGTACATGAATGTGATGGGAAATTTAGAAGGAATCATAGAATCAGGGGGCCAGAACAGGGTAGGAGCAGCCCAGGGTAGGAGCAGTACAGGGCTGCTCCTTAAAGGGAATATGTGTAGATGTGCTCTCAGGGAAGAAAGAATCCTACACAGTAGAACCTTTTGAAATAACACTGGGCATGTCTACATGTGCTATTAATGCTATAAAGGCTTACTGCACAGTAAAATACCTTTATAGCATTAATAGCACATGTAGACAAGCCCAGTGCTATTTCAAAAGGTTCTACTGTGTATGATTTCTCCCTCACGCCTGTGTTAAGCCCTTGGAAAGATTCTTTAGTCATTGTGAATGCAGAGTGAAAATAAGAATCACAGTGGTGTATATCAGCGGTGAGATTTAAGAAGGAAGTGGTAAACTGGATTTTCTACAAGCACATATGCAGCTATGCTTCCCCAAAGTGCACAGGAAGATTTCATCTTTTACTGGGCAACTACTGCTAGTGAAGGTCTAAGACCATAAAGGACATGTACAAGGGTATATATCCTTCACTAGCAAGTCAATGCAGTGTACTGTTTGAAACACTTGTGGGAATTTTAGATTGAAGGGAACTGATTTCTTAAATTATTTCATTATAAGAGTTTGTTGGAGTGATGTTGTTTCTCTGATGGTCCAGGAATTATATAAGGAGGAAGGATTTCATGGGGTGATATATTTTATTAGACCAACAGCATAGTTAAGATAAAGTTAGGCAAGCTTTTGAATGCAAGAATGACCTGAGGAAGAATGTCTTGCATACTAAAACTTGTCTAACTCTATCCCAACTATGCTGTTGATCCAATAAAAACTTATCGCCCTAAGAAATCTTTGCAAAATAATTTCTTTTAGGCTGAAATTAGGACAGCCTTTTAATTCAGTTGGATTACCTGTTGGTGACATGATAATTCATACCTTCTGACTGAAGTTTAATTGTGATCTTCATTTGTTCATTGTGTTTTTGATCTTTAATTAGATAAGCAAAGAAACTTTAAAACACTATAACATGGGGAGTAAAATCATAGAGAAGTAGGGCTAGAAAGGACCTCCATAGGTCATCTAGTCCAGTGGTTCTCAACCTTTTTTGTACTGGGACCCACACCCCCCTGGCCCTGCTGGTGTCCCTCATCCTGAAGCTACAGTCCCCTGGAATTCCTGGTGCCTCTCACCCCCAAGCCACAGCTCCCTGCCCCCTCAGGCCATGCTGGTGCCCCTCACTCCTGATCTGCAATCTCCTGCCCCCATCCCCAGTCCCTGGTCAGGGAGATGAGGTCATCAAACTGCTTTGCTCAGTCTGAAAACTACCCTGCTGAAAACTGAGTGCAGAGAGATGATGTCATCAAGGTGTGTCATTCAGTTTGAAAACCCCCGCACCTGAAATGAAAGAAAAGAATTGATGGCTGGAAATGAATGAAGACAGGAAACAGCTAAAAACTGCCCACAGCAAAGTTCATTCCCCGGAAAAGGATGGAGAGAGAAGCAGCAGCTGAGCGGGGTTGCTGAAATTTGCACGGAGGCACAGAACTTCACTACTAATATTGACAGAGAGTGAAGCATTGCTTTGGTAAGTGGGGAGCTTACCAGAGACAGGGAGGTGAGTTCTCTTCTTAAAGCAGGAAGCAGTAACCAGTCCAGAGACAAAAAAAAGGCTAGAAGCTGCAAGAAGTTTATAGAAGAGTGGACTTTAGAATGGGCTAGGCAATAGCCATCTTACCTATCAAAGTGACTTTAAATATCATCTACTTTGACTCTAAGTGAACCTTTTGTAATGTGAGTACTGCCTGAATAAACCCAGAAGTAAGTCATCATTCTTGGTTTATATATTAATGACCTTCCTTTTGTTTATGAATTTCTATATTGTCCCATCAAGGCATGGCAGGACAGTTATTGAAAGGAGGACCAACTACATATTTTCCAAGCAAGTAAAGAAGGTTGTGGAAGCCCCAGAATATCTGTCACAATATAAGCAATACATTTATAAAGATATTTAAAAGCCCCACAAAAACAGAAAAGAGTTTGAGACTGATCAAAAGCTGAAGAGTCAATCTTGCAATTTAGGGTTGCCAACTGATTCCCTGATAAAAAAAATCTAATCATGATTGATTGTATCTGGGATAGAAAATCTTGGGAGGAGATTGGAAAACATAGAATTAATTCTGGATGAATCAATTAGAATTTACCTTGCAAAAGAAATTACACAGTCCAGACTGATGCTTATGGAGGGTGGATAGTGCTCTAACACTGCAGCATCATAAAGATTCTAATATACTATATGAAAAGAGACCTGAGGTGTAGCTCAGATTGTGTAGAGTACACTAAACATAATGCATTGAGCTATACATGCTGTAGCAAACAACAGAAGCCAACATAATGCCTGGCATTTGGAAAAAGGACACAAGACTGAAATGGATCTTGCAATCAGTTCACAAGAGTTTTCAAATATTGGCAGAGTGTATGCAGGGTAGACAATGTAGATGGCAGCCCTTCCATGACCACAAAGGAATTCTCCACAGGAGCAAGGGACAGTGTTGCAACAGCGTATGATTAGGATCTGGGTAGAGTAAAAATAATTTATATTGGCCTCAAAAAGTTATCAGCATTAAGGAAGAAATGAAATTGGCTTGATAATCCTTGATAATCCAAGTCAACCAAAGAGCCTATGTTGGTTGTACAGGAAAAAATAGTGCCTCAGACTATGTGAAGCACATGTTTGTGCACATTGTCCCCCCTCCCCCACCCCCCACTATTTATCCATCCTAGACTCTTCATTTGTTTCCCCTGAGATAGCCTGAGGTGAAGATGCTTGAATAAAACAGCTGATTATGCATATCTAATCTATTTTTGCTAGACAAGTTAAAATACACAGCAAAGTCTGATAATAGGAAAAAGTTTAGTGGGTATGAATGTAAGCAGTTTGCAGTGAAGTACACAGGCCCTTTTGTCCCCAATCTAATTGCTTAGTGAAAAAATAACTTTAAAACAATAAAGTACCTACTTAAGAAAAAAGACAACAGATGCAGTCTCTGCATCACAGGAAAGTAGTGCTGGAAGAGACGTAATGTAGATGCCCAGCCCCCTCCAGCCCCCTCCTCAAGGCAAGATCATTCCTCACTTAAACCTTCCCAACTAAGTGTCTGTCTAAACTGCTCTTGAAAATGTCCAGGGATGGATGTTTCACAGCTTCTCAACATAGCCTGTTCTAATGTTTGATGACCCTCACAGTCAGAACGTTTGTCCTGATCTCCAAACTAAAGTTCCCTTGCTGCAGCGTCAAGACAATGGGTGCCTGTACACATGCAGGGGATGCTGCTCCAACATGCTGTAACTATATGCATTCCAGCTACATATTACTGGCAAGTTTTACAGTTGCATTCACAAATCCTCCTTCTGCTATGACTGAAATGCATACAAATACTCAGCCTGAGCATTTCAAAGTCAAAATTAACATTGGCAGTATTTTAAAAACCAAACAGGATAATTTAGATATTGACAAGGATAGCAGAAAAAAATAAAAATCACAAAATTTATGGAAAATCTGTAATTATAGCACATAGCGTGGTAATTAGAGTGCTCCAACAGCTTCCATGTCTCATGTATTCAGCATCCCTGTGCTTCAAAATGGTGGTCGGGGCACTTTAACTAAAGCTCATTGAACGAGCTTTAGTTAAAGCACCCCCACTGCCATTTTGAAGCGCAGAATTCTGAATACATAAGACACTACGGGCACTCTAAATAGCGCCCCCCTCCATCCCTGGAACACATGTAAAAACACCTACTATTTCTAGTCCAACCCCCTACAACCACAGCTATCTCCATCCTCCAGCTATTTCCACTTTATTATAACCCTTCAGGTACTTGAAGACTTGTAGCAAATTCCTACTCTGTCTTCTCTTATTCACACTAAATAACCCTAGCTCTTTCCTCATAAACAGCATGACTATATAATTTTTAAGAACATCTGGGACACTGCTAATCTCCCCCTGCAAGTGAGCAATGCTACTGCAGGCAGAAGCAGGTGGGTAGGGTTGCAGGGCACAGTCCAGCAGGGAGGCAGAGCCTGCCTGGTGCACCATGCCACTCTATCCCTGCTGGACTGCACCCCACACCTCTGCAATTCTGGGACTTCTGTTTTAATTTTCACCAACTGGCCAGGACCAGCCTATGAAATGCAGGACTATCCCAGCCAAACCAGGAGGTATGGTCACTCTATTCATAAATCTTGCCTCCCCAGCCTCTTATCATTTTTGTTGCTGTCAGGTGAACTCTTTCCAATTTGTCCACATCTTTCTTGAAGTGGAGGACCCAAACTTGCACACACTACTTTAGGGTAAGCCTCACCAATGTCTAATAAAGCAGAAGAATCACTTTCCTTGCTTTCTAGGAGAAACTCCTATTGATACAACCTACTTCTGTTAGGTTTTTTTTGCAATTAGAACACATTATTGGTTCATATTCAGCTTATGATAGTATAATCCACAGACCCTGCTCTGCACTACTGCAGCATAAGTGATCATCCCCAGTCTTTAACTGTCCATGCAGATATTCCATCCCAAGTGCAGAACTTCTCAATTGCCCTTGTTTAATTTGACTGACATTGGACCTTTTTCCCCAGTGTATCCAGGTCATTCTGGATACTCTCCAGAGTGTCTCTAACTTCAATCAACTTGGTGTCATTTGCAAAATTGCTAAGCAAGAATTAAATTCCATTGTCCAAATCATTAATACCTTGAACAATCCCAGGCCTAGGGCAGGCCCCTGGGGACCCCGTTTGATATGTCCTTCTAGCTAGACAATGAATCATTGATGACTACTCATTGAGAAAGATGATCCACCCATTTTCTATCTACCTTACCAGCTGTATTTCCTTAGCTGGTTAATGAGAATGTCATCAGAGATGGTGTCAAAAGTCCTGACAAAGTCAAAGTACATCTGTCCTCCCCCCATTCACAGAACCTATCACCTTACGATAGACTGAAATCAAATATCTTTATGAAACATTGTCTTACAGAACCTTATCTTACAGAATGGTTCTGATGACGGGTGGGTTATCACCTCCCAACATTTTAACAGAAAGCTGAAATCAAGAATGCCTACCCATACTGTTGGAAACCAATGTCAGGGTCACTGAGGATTGCAGCTACATAAAAAGAGAGAGAACTCAAAACAGGAGCTCCTTGCTCTTTCCAAAAATGATAGCAAGGACATCTTTATGGGTGTACACCTATGATACCACAAAAAGACTGGCTCCCCAGATGGATACACACTGTGGAGAATTATTCAACACTTTCTTGAAATCCTAGAAGGGAGAGAGTTAAAGTCATTTGCTCCTAGAGGTCTGTAGGATGAAAAAACAGAGGTCCATAAGAATGGCAGATGCAATGAACTAACTCTTCCCGGGTAACTGTTGCTGTGGTCTCAAGAGAGGTCTTTATACAACAGTGCAGTGTACCCCAGAGACTAAGTGAATTTTTCTAGTTAGTTTAGGTTTAGGTGTTGGGTGATGGTGTGTGTGCTGGGGCAAAGGTGTTTGAGTCTTGTTTTGGGACTTTGTGTGTGTGGGGGGAGGGGTGGTATTCTAGTGTGGACAGAATAATCAAGGCAAGGTTTAAAACACACATAAAGAGCTAAGTGATCTTAATGTGGCTCAGGAGTGAGCAGCATTCAGCTTGAAAAGACCTCAAATGAAAAGCCAAGCTGAGCAATATGTGTGCAGCATCACTCACAGCAACCTCGGTGCACATTGGGGCTGTCATTATAGAGTCAGAAATAGTTGGTTTTAGTTGCATCTGAACATTTTTAGCAGTCTGCAGAGGAAGCCCAAAACCAAGGAACTGTTCATCCAGCCTGGTAGTAGCAGAGGCTCTCTGGTAGTCTTTCTGCTGCAGTAAGCAAGTGAAGCTCTCTGCTGGACAAAGATCCTTGTGTTTGAATGGGAAAAATATGGGGAATTGTTTTTGTATCTGTAAGAGGCTCTGGTATGAATGAGTTAAAATCAGTTGTATGTATATGAGAGGCTTATGTTATCCAGTGCTGACCAAATAGAAATGTGAATAAGGCACCCCTGTCAGCTCCCTAACTTTTGATATCTCACCTAGATACCATGCTCTGCTGTTGGAGGAGGATGTTTCTTTTATGCTGCTATGACACTCATTTGTCAAGAGTCTGTGTCTAGGGAGCACAATTATCAATCATGGTAGGTATTGGATTATACTTATTTGTGTATTGTACTAGGAGCTGGAAAGACAGAAATAGAGACCAGGTCCCTACACCAAAAGTTTGTCTTCAGAAAAAAATCCTAAATCGAGGAGAACTGGCGAATCATGGAGGGTAAAAGAAAAACAGGGGGCCTTTACTCCCAGTATTTAACAGTGTATCTTCACTGATTTCCATATAATTATACTAATATAAAACTGAAGCGGTTATTATCAACTAAGCTCAAATAATTACTTATGTAAAAAAGAAGTTACAAATCACAGCTTTAAACCTTCCACCAAAACTGGTCTCTATTTTCTGAAATAAGGTAAATCTGCAAGCCACCTATAATGTAGAAGATAGAAACAGTCTCTTTCTCTCTGATCTGGAATATTGTTCTTTTTATAGTGTCACAGATGTGCCTGGCACTTCACAAATGCACATGGATATGCATAGGATAAAGAAAGAGAAGTGTGAACTTGGGCTAATAGATTTTTGTTTTATTATTACAAATGAAACTTGTATATATATAAATTACTGTTTTGTTGGACTGAATAGCATGCTCATTTCTCTTCATCTGTCATTTAAAGAGAAAAAGGAAGTTAAGGAGATTAATGCCCAACCCTATGTAATGACTATCTATGGTTGATGTAATATATTGCCACAAATATATATCTACAGGCAACATACGTGATTACTACATAAATCACAGAGAAAACAGAGGTTACTAGTCTGGTCATCTGGTCCCAAAAACCCCACAATTTTTTGTTACTTCTGCAAAGAATTCCTTAACCAATCCAATCCAAAGTCTCCCTGTAAATGCCATATCTAAAGGGAGCTGCTGTTATCTTGGAAACACTGTTTATCACAAACAAGGAAGCTGGAGGGGCAGCAAGGTTGCATCCACTAGCATAATAAAGATGGGTCTAGCAGGGTACAAGGTTCAGGCACCAGTTTGAAGGGGGACACAAGACAGCAGGTCCTAGGGACCCATCTGGTGGCAGCAGAAGCCAGTGTGCAGTGGCAGTTGCCAGGATGTGGGTAGGGTGGCCATCGAGGTACCTCAAGAATTGAGGACAGTTGCATTTAGTTGCGCCACCATGGAAGTTGTGTGCCTTCCACAGCTGGGGGGGCATGGTGAGCTCCTGCAGGTGGCGGTGGTGGCATCAGCAGTGGGGATGTGGTGGTGGCGGAGGTGGGGGGTGCTGAGCAGTTAAAAATACAGGACATAAAGGTGGTTTCATATCAATAGTGGTCAGAGGACCAGAAAGCCAGACTGTCCTCTATAAAACCAGCTGAATGGCTACCCTAGATGTGGGGAGCCTGTGTCTTGGCAGCCCCCCCCCCCCCCCCCCCCCCCCAGCATCTATGCCCAGGGCACCAAAATTGCTAGTTAAGCCTCTGGTTGCATCAGTTAGAAGGCTATATCACTCAAAGATCCAGATCCTGTTCTCACTACTACTGCCTTTTGCAATTCTTTGGTAATTTAAAACAGATATAAATTATGAGTGACATTTCCACCAATAAGGAAGAAAAGGCCAAAAAAGATTGCCTCCAGGGCTCACTTGAGAAACTGGTGTAACAGAATGGGGATGAGAGGGACTCAAGGGGAGCAGGCTGTGGTGGCAGGGGGCTCAGAGAAGACAATGAAAAGCCATAAATGGAGAAGCTGCCCCAGGATCCACTGCAAGAAATTTTCCATGCGCCCTAAGAATTCTCAAGGCTCATTTATCTAGCACTTATCAGATTATTATAACTGGATATAGCTAGTACGCTAGTATTTCATTAGGAGCTGGTCTCTATTAAAATTGCCACTAAAGCACAGGAAGGTGAGGATGGAGCTCACTTGCTTTCACATCAGTGGAGTGTGATGGCAAAAAGTTTAATGCAGAACCACTTACTAACCATGTGTGATATACAAAAAACTTTTTTTAGAGAGAGAGACTTTGCTCACACCCACAAAAAAACCCTACTAGTTTGAAACAGAAGTTGTGAACTATAAAGAAATATAATGAACAAGTTAGTTAACTGACATGAAAGATGTGTAATGGGTGGTATCACATCAGCCTTCATAGAAGAATTCCATAAACTGTAATAGATATAAAGAAAGAAGATCCAATTCTTTGCTCTAAGTGTGTTGGAGCACATTTTTTAAACACTATTAAGTAAAAGAGACAGCTCCAGGAAACTCCTTTCACTCCACATTTAATATATACCAGCTTCTAAAAAACAACCACACTTCTAAAAACATATTTTCAACCCAGGTTCTTAAAAACATATTTTCAATCATGATGATCTCCCAGAGAAAGCCCTTTAGTTTCCCTTATCTCAGGAAAATAAGGTGTTGATCAAAAACTTACAGATTGAGAAAGACTATGATCAATTTTAGTGGAACAGATTATATAGTTTATAATTTCTATAGAAGACTGCAGTGTTTTATGAAACTGCATTTTTTCCATTCTCATAATTTGAAAAATTAATCTGCTTTTAAACATTATCATCTTCACAAGTCTTTGTTGGCAAGTGCAGCTGTTGGCTTCTATAGATTCCTTCCATCGTGGGAATGGCTCAAATAAATTTCAGTGAAACAACAAGAATTTTAGTCCTGATAATGTAATTTAGATAATATTATGTTGTTTTACTTTTTTTAGAAGGCTCTAGGTCCTTCAAATATAAAGTGCATATTTTTATGTAGGCAAACCATTTTGTAACACATACCACCTCCATTCTTCCAAGACGTACAATTTTTATAAGTGTTACATTTGTTTCTATGAATAGGCAAGATCAAATGTTAAAAATAATGTGTTAAAAGATATTTGTCCTAAAGGAAAACATATTCTGTACTAGGTATGTGCACATAAAACCAACTTAACAATTATAGGAATAACACAAATCAAACCAAGACATTGCTGTATTCCTTGTAAGATTGATACTGCCCTGGCAAACAGTTCACCCCAAATTCTATAAAATATAAAAGTATCATTGGCGAAAAATCAAATGGAATATTTTAAAGGAAAAAATTATTCTCCATCTTCATCACTGTCCTATTTCTCCATACCAATAATGGTCATGCACATAATTCGTCCCTCATCTTACAAAAAGAGGTTAGGGAAACTTCTGGTGAGAGTTGGCGTGCAGTCAAGTAAAAGTGGGAAGTCACGTGTTTCTCCCCAGTGTTTTCATCTCCACCTTCTCAGCTGGCTGGCTCCCTAGTTCTACAGACAAGACGAAAAGCAATTGACAAGTAGCCATTTGTGTTTTTATAAAGTTGCACAAAACAATCAGTGGCCAGATATAAAAGAAGAAAAATCATCCGTATAACCCTGCTGCATATTAAGGCTCTATTTATTGAGCTGTGTGTATTACAGGAAGCATAGTTTCAATAGGTATGCAAGCACCCACTCACTAGCCAAATATGAATACTCTGTAACAGTTAATGTTATTGCAGTCATTGATAGGGACTATAAAAGTAAGGTAATGAGTAGGGACCTACCCAAATTCAGGAGGCAAGTGGCCAATTTCATGGCAGATCACAGAGCCAGAGCTGCCATTTTTGCGGGCTTATTACAGCAGAGGCCTCTCACCACACCGCTGATTGCTGGAGAGGGGTGGGGGGTCACATGACAGGAAGCCCACTCAGCCAATCAGCAGTGAGGGGCGGTGGCAGCTGCCATCATGGCTGCTCCCCATCATGTTGGCAGACCCCTCCCCTTTTCCCTGGCAGGCTGCATAGCCAGGATCCAGTGGCCATGAGGACCTCTGGCTCCCACTGGGAAGCCAGTATTTTATTTTTAGTAAAGTGTTGTTTTTTTTCTGCAGATTTCAGGGATGTTGACTGATTTCATGGACAATACCTGATTTCACAACTTCTGCAAAATACATGAGATTGTGAATTGAGTACTGTGGCAAAGTGGGGGGTCCCTGGCTAGCCACAGGGCTAATTTCCCACCTGCCTCTGGGCACGCTGCCCACCTGTCTCACCTGCCATGCCTTGTTGGTAATTAATTAGGTTGTTAATTAAGGCGGGAGGCTGCCCACTGTACACCTGGTTATTGGGGGGCTATCTGCAGCTCCATTCCACCCCTACACTGTGGCCCAAGCCTCACAGATGGCATCTCAGGCAGTTAGCTCAACCATTGCCGTTGCCCATTAGCTGTGGCCCCCAATCCTGGGGACCCTTGGCCTCCATAAGCCCTGGCCCCATCTCAGGCCCAATCAGGGCCCCGAGCTTCTTAGCTTTTCATGGGTGTCCCTCGTGGTGGGCCCCTGGCCCTTTCAACCCTTTGGTCCTGGCCCCAGAATTGACCAGTTGAGTACCTCAGTGGGGTTTTCACCTCCTGCCTGCACTTATGGGTCAGGGTCTCCTGGAAGCATGCCTGGCCCTGTGGGGTCACTCCCCCAGCAGGCTCAGGCGCCTCCAGAAGCTTACCTGGCCTACTCTGCTCTGATGGTACAACTAGCCCACCCAAAGGTGAGGGTTGGGGTTAAGGTGCCCCTACTCACCTTTCACCAGGGTGGTAACTGGCTTGGCATTTCCTGGGGGCCCTGGCCCCACTGACAGCCCCACCAGGCCACCCACTCCCAGCAGGGTGAAGTTTTAGGTCCTGCCCAGGACCAGGAGCCTCCAAACCATCCCCTACAGCTCCATCCCTTACTTTCAGGATGTTCCAAGCAGCCTTGCAGCCCGGCAATGTTACTGCCTTGCCTGCCAGCAGCAAACTGCCCTGTATAGGCAGCCATGGATCTAAAATGGCTGCCTCAATTAAGCACCTGCTGGTGGCTTGGCTTGGCTTGACCCACAGTGCCCTGTCACAAGTAGGTCCCTAGTAATGATACAATTTAAGACCCCCTTTGACCTGCAAAACCCAATATACTTGTGATAATGACAAAGCATAAAGCCTTTCTTTTGACTGTGAGCACCATATTCAGGATATGTTCTCTCTCTTTCACAGCTGAGGACATATATAAATGACTGCGTCAGAATAACCATGGAGACTAGATGCCATGTTTATAATCACTTTCCAGCAGACTACAGTTCATATATGAATTTAGAGGCTATCTTACCTAACAATATTTCAGCTTCTTTGAGCTTTTCATTCTCTGCACAAGAAATCTCTTGTCACTGCCAGCTACGTGAAAAAAAGGTAATTGACAAGGTTGTAATGAGGTAAGTCTGATGATACCAGACTTCAGATTTCCTTGGCGTCGGAGAGTCACGTTTCTGTCTGAAGAAAGCATTGAGTCTGCACTACAGTTGCTGGCTGCTGATCTCCTCAGGCAAAAAGGATGAAAATAGAGCATCCCAGGGATTTATCTGAATTGCCTTAGGATACCACTGACCTCAAGGTGCTGATGATAACTTTTGGACTTTGCTGGCATAAAGAAAGTTTTGCTTGATTGCTTCCATTATTTCCTCTCTAAGATGACTAAGAGAATAGTCTTAGGCAATTGCTCATCTGCTTCATGAGTAGTCCAGCATGAAAAACACAGTTTCTTTTCTGTCTCTGTTCCTTTCATAATTTGATACCTATAGATTTTAAGAAGTAACCATTACAATCACTGTCTTGAATGTCTAACACACATAGCCATCACATAATCAGCAGATAAAAGCTGCCGCAGGCTAAATACCTTTTGTATGAAATACTCACCTGAATTATTGCTGAAGCGCACAATACTTTCTCATTTTAACCACATTGTTTGAGACAAAAATGTAAAAATAAAATGTGCATCGCAACTCCTCCCATTCACAGTATAAACTGACACTTTATCTTTGATTTTATTACCAATGAAGTACCTTACTTCACAAGGGGGCTCACTAACTTTAATAGGACCATTGATGGTGTAAAGTTGCATGCAAATAGGGATATTTTCTTTATGAACTATCCTGAAGCAAACATCCCTTATCTAATATTGTTCATTCTTTCCTCATTACTTGGCTTTATGCTTTGAATTGCTTTTGTACTCAACACTTCACACTTCCTAAATTGTTTCCCATTTTAACTCAACACCATTCTCTTCTCCACGGTATTTTTCTCCTGTGATTCTGATTTTCCTTGAGTTCCGTATTTTACCTCCCCTCCACTCTTGCTCTTTTACAGAATTTTTAGTTAAATATTTTTCTTCATTTCATGTATTTTCTTTCCTTATGTTCCATACAGGAACATGCAGACATAGCAGTTCTTTCTTAATGCCTTTTGTCATTATCATTTGGTATCAGTAAAATTGTTACACTCATCTAGAGCCAGAGTGAATTTCAGTTTATTCACAGGAGCAATTTAAATGATGGGCTTAGAGTCAGAAACCTTCCTGATTGGGTCCCACATAATGTAAAGACTAACTTTTTGCCCTTTTTATGTCTCAGCACTTGACTACAACTAAGTTGGTTAAATTGACAATGGCCAGATACTGGAGACTTTCAGTTCAGGGTCATCTTTGAGATTTGCTCCCTGTGATTGTTCATTGTTTGTAAACACTATTAATGCAGGCCCCAATCTTTAACTGATCCAAGACTTTCTTAATTTTCAGTCCATAGGACAACAAGAAACAAGCAAGTGCTAAAGGCTCAGTCTTTTTTTTTTTTTTTTGGTCTACAGGAGGAAGGGAAGACATTGGATTTGGACAGGGAGTTATTTTGTTGCATTGTGAATAAATTAAAAGAAATACATTGGTGAATGCATCTCTATAACATTTCAGTTTTACTCATATTTTGCCTTTTGTTTTCTCTTCACTGATGCATAAGACTTGGGAGACTTCCCTTGATGCCACCAGAATTATAGAGGGACTATTTTACCCATCATTATGTAAATTTGGTAGAAAATGAAGTGAGGAAGAGGAGTGAAGAGTCCTGAGGTAACACATACACAAGAGAGAATCAAACTGGCCTGAATTCTACTTTTGGTTATAGGCAGACAAGGTTTGTTGGGTGTACCTGATATCTTTTATTAGACCATCTTAAATAGTTGGAAAAAACATTTTTAAGCAAGCTTTCAGGTTCAAAAACCCTTCATCAGGCTGAGGAAGTTTTAGCAGTCAATGTGTATTCTTCCTGGATGGAATGAAAAGTAAAGAAGCCGGAGGCTGCCGAACATCTGACTCCCCAGGTACCTCTCCACTATTCATCTCCTTTCTCTGCACCCCTCCCAGCTTCTCTCTCACCCATTGACAACTCAGTCTACATCTTCACTGACTGCCTATCTTGTATGCTTACCAGCTCAGCCTCTGGCTTCTTTACTTTTCATTCCATCCAGGAAGAATACACATTGACTGCTAAAACTTCCTCAGCCTGACAAAGGTTTTTTGAACCTGAAAGCTTGCTTTAAAATCTTTTTTCAAACTATTTAAGTTGGTGTAATAAAAGATATCAGATTCACCCAAAGGTGAATCCCGCCTATGTCCTTAGACCAACATGACTACAACCTACACCCCTGTACTCTTGGTTATGGCATACTTCCTGTGTGAGCCTGTGCACATCATTTCATCTCCAAATGCATTATTTTTGCAAATGTAGATGACAATTAATGCAACAACAGAGGGGTATTTCAAAGCAAATTATATGTCTGTGTCAGCAGCTACAATGGAAATTATTGTGCAACTATGAAGAATAGCATAGGATTGTAGGAAAGTTGGTCTGGAAGGGACCTCAGGAGCTTATCTAGTCCAACCCCTTGCTGAAGGCAGGATCATCTTTGACTAAACCATTGCAGTCCATTGTCTATCTAACCTGTTCTTGAACATTTTCAGGGATATGCACACAGGATCAGGCCCACCTGTTATGTCATTTATTTTCTGACTCAATAGTATTGGGACTCAACATAAACAAAACAAGCATACAGATTTATTTAGTGTCAATACAAATAGTTTAGTCTCAATAATTTTCAAGTGAAAATGAAGAAGCAACCAAAAATATTTCTTGTCTTCTTTGGGCTTACGTGAGCCTCTCCTGAGCCTAAAGACTTCCCAAGGAAGCTAGGCTTACCAAACTGGAAATAATGGCTCAATTAAGAATGAATATATGTATCTATTTCTTTATGAGTGATGGGCCTCCTGCTGACAATGGGCCCCCTTCAGGAAAATCACCTCTTTTACTGTTTACCATTCTATGTTTTTTAAGTAGGATGACTCACTGCAACAGCATAGTAAAGGTACAATCATTCCATTTGCTTTTTCCCATCCAGCATCTAATCTAACTGAATCAATAAGGCCTAAAAAAAATATTGGATTAATTTAGCAAGCATGCCTGAGTCACTAACATAATGGATAGAAATCTTCAGCGTGTCTTCATTAACCTCAAAGGAGAGGCTATATTTGCACCAAGTACTGCTCTAAAAATCGTGGAGAAAATTCTGAACTAAATAAAATCACAATTTAGAGACTTAGCAGGGAAGATGACTCAAAGGGGAGGAAATGGAAACCAGCTTGACCTTGCCTAAAAACAGGAAAGGAGAAAATCAAACTAGAGAACACTGCAGTTGCTCAAGTTAATTTTATTAAATATATTTTAGAAAGGCAACACAGTAAAAATAAATTACATTTTAGATGAAGAAGAGTGTACAGGTTATTTCCCTTAAGCACATACATTTCTGGCAAAAGGATTCTGTATGCACAACTGTGGTTTTTTTATAAACAGATTATAAAAATGAAACAATTAGTACACTTGTACTAACTGTGCTTACAATAGGGACAGTCAACTAGACAGTAGCTCTTGAGAACTTCAAAAAATGGGAAATCAGTTTAACAAAGTGTTATCAAATCAGCTGAATGTGGCAGGATTTTCTTTAACCATATGGTTAGCAAGTGATAAAGCTATGAGTAAAGACTTTCAGACCGATAAAGGAATTTATTTATATCTTTCTGGTAGTGGGCAACATTAGCTGCAAGTGCTGATTCCCACCCTCACTTTGGGCACCCAAATGTGTCAGGAAATTAAAGAATGCTGGTGACAGAAGGCTACACAGCAACATGTGCGCACTGGTGTTACTGAATGCTGAGATTCAGGAAGCACAGTTTATTAGTTTTCTAAGGGAGACTAACTATGAGTAATTGACTGTAGCTGAACAAAGGAAAATTTTAATGTAATAGCAGGAAGAATTCCCTTATACCGAGATTTATCAGTCTAGAGAAAGTCTCACAGGGAAGATGGTAAAAAATAAAACAACCTCCCCCGCAACCCAAAAAACCTGCCCCGCAACACTGCTGAAAGCTTTAAAACTAGACAGAACAAAGCAAAGGATGCATAGCTAGCATTATTGCCAGTAACTATCGAGGTAAAGGCTGAAGGGGGTTCATTTTTAAAGCATATTGTGTGACTGATGTTCCTTTGATCCCAGTTTCCACAGTTCTACCACAAGAAGATTTCTGCCTACTATACAACTAACTGAACGTGGGGGGCAGCTTTTATTTATTTATTTATTGTGCAATGCACAACGATACCTATGTGAAAAGAAAATTCAGAGGACCCCAAGGCCTCCTAGCATAAAATAAAAATGGTAAATATGCCAACAAAGAGGGAGTAAAAGAATTCCTCCAAAGACTGATAGTTAAGGCAAAACAGGAAGACCAGAAAGAAATAATCAAATTTCAGAAAGCAATCAGCTAAGGACTTGAACTCAAATTTTAAAGAGATAATATTATAAGTGGTGAATTAGTGTGTAATTAGCTACTGTGCGTCTACGGCTAATTTAATCAATTGGACACTGGCTGCCACAACAAAGCAAATATTTTGCTAGCAATGACCATACAGTGGTATTTAGAATAGTGTATGTTTCCTCTGTACTTAGACTAGGAAGTGACTGTAAAGTATTTGATGACTTTTTTTAATGACCCACAGTATGGCGTATTAAATCTATGGTTGAACAGCTACATATCAACCTAGCAACAATAGGTGTTTCTCAGTAGATAAAACATTTGAAGTATATTTATAGCAAGCAAAGAAATGACTCACAAAGTGAGCATGATCTTAAATAAGAGTCCCTAGAAATTAAACTTATTGATGTTCAGACAATTGTGCTCATATTGTTTTAAATGTAGTCCTTTTCCCCCTGCTCAAGTCTCATATTTTCCATAGCTTTCTACATATGATAATGCCTGAAAACCCCCAGGAGCTAGGGGTCTATTTTAATAAAGGAAAAGTCAAGGTTAGAAAGATTTGGAGCTCCTAAAGCAAATCTGCAGAAGAACTGGGAATGAAGCTTCAAGGCAGTGGTTTCAGCCCCAGACTCTTCCCCCCCAGCTCTGCTATTACTTTTCTTGATTGCAATACATGTTCTTTGCCAATTATTTCACTAGATTAACAAAACATGAATATTAAAAAAAAAATAAATCTTTACCACCACTTCTAATGAGTGTTGCTTGTTTATCTGCTGCTGGCACTGTGGTTACTGTTAGCTCTTAATATCTGGATGTGCAGCCTTCTTCCATGGGTAGCTCAGTCTGGAAGTCTCTACACAGGACAAATCCAGGTGGAAGGCAGACTGAGTAGTACTCAATCATTTTAGACCAGTGGTTCTCAACTTTTTTTAGCTCAAGACACCACTCCATAACATTTTTGAACTAAGCAATACCCCACTTCCAAAACGAATTTATTATTTACAGTGCTTACCTCCTTGCAGAAGGGGAAGGGGCAGGAGGGGAGAGAGGAGGAGCAGCCAGGCAGGGAGAGCCTGAGCCTTCCCTTATCTGCTTATCTCCTCACGCTTCCTGAAGGCATGCTTTAAAGGATCTTGCAGCACCCTAGGATGCCCTCACACTCCTGTTTCATAGATTTCATAGACATTAGGGGCTGGAAGGAACCTCATAAAATCATTGGGTCCAGTCCCCCTGCCATAGGCAGGGAGTTCACTGGGATTAAATGACCCCAGCAAGAAATAAATCCAGCCGTTTTTTGAAGGAATCCAGAGTAGGACCTTGCACCACCTCTGGGGGGAGTTTGTTCCAGACCCTGGGTACACGCACCATAAAGAACTTTTTTCTTATATCCAGTTTAAATCGGCCTTCCTGGAGTTTATGGCCATTAGACTTTGTTATCCCTTGAGGAGCTCTGGTGACCAGCTGTTCTTCCAGGTCCTCATGTACCCCTATTATATATTTGTAGGGGGAGTCTCAGGGTGCGATGTGTCTCATCCACCATGGTCCTTGTAGTAGTCTGGCTACTACTATGCAGACCCTTGGCTATGGCTCAGTGCCTGGAGCCTTGGGCCCTCCTGCTCACCCTCCTGCACAAACTTGGGACCTCCCGCTCACCCTCCTGCTTGTTTGCACACACCTGTTTGCACATCCTGTTTGCATGTCCTGTTCACAGAGGGGCTGGGCCAAGTAGGAACCAGGGTGGGGCAAGACCCTCCTTGGCTTTTCTCAACTGCCGCCCCACAGCTGTGCTAGCCCCCTCCCACCACGGGCCCCACTTACCTCTGGCTGTGCTGGGGGGCAGTCATGGGTGCTTTCCGACTGCTAGGGGGTCTTTTGGATGTGGGGGGCATGACAGGCTTAAACCCATGTGTCTCACTCTGCTCCTGGAGCCCAAATGGGAGGACTGTTGAGAGCCACTGATTTAGATGCACCTCCCAGAAGTCTGTTACTTAGGTTCCTGATACATGTTACACTTATGATGAGATTAGTCAGTTAATTACATTTTAAGTGGTTACCTGGCCATGTGTTAATGTGATTAATAGTGTGATAAAAAAGTAATAAGCCACAGTTATTATACAAACAAATTGTAATAACTTTATGGCTGATTTCTAGCATGCCATTAATTGAACATGAGGCCAGGCTGAGGCACCCAATCATGGGGGTACACCTGGGAGCATCATCAGCTGACAAGACTCCCAGTTATGGGAGCATATCATGCACCCCCAAGGCTGGGAATACCACCAGCTAATCTGGAGCATCTGCAGTTGGGAGCCCCATTACCTGATGGGACTCCCAACCATGAGAGCTTGCTACTTGCTTGTGAAGGGGGAGTCCAGGATCCCAGACTCCCCCTGCACTGGCAGCAAGGCATGATGGGATCTGATGCTTGATCCTACAATCATGTCTCCTGCCATACATGTGTGGCATGACAGGCAGCGTGATTGTGGGGACTGAGCATCAGATCTCTTCGCACCTATAATTGCATGTCTGCCAGGGGCTTAACACATATTTGTAATAAATCTGTGCAGCTTTGTCCTTTCCAGTTTTAAAAGTGCTTATAAATTATTCAGACCTCAGTCATTTTCACAGAGGTACACTGCGTCCTTCATCCTTTTCATCAATACTTGTTAGTTCTAGCTTAGCCTCCACTCTTACATCTGTATGCCACAGGCTACATATAGGAGGAGGTCTTTTGTACCCTTTTTGCTTCATGTGCTTTACATACCCCAACTACTGAGAAGCAGGTAAGAATAGGAGAATTTTAAAACTCCTTTTTAACATTATATTTTGGTGAATGTCTTCTTCCTGAGATTTCTGTGTCAAGTAGCCTATTCTTCCTGCTATGTCATATCACAACTTCCTTGGAAACTAACACTGAAATGTATTGAAGTGGTGGAGCGTAGAGCAGAAATAGTTGCACTTAGATTTTCAGATGCCTGGATTAGCCCAAACATCTGGATGTTTAGATAAATTGTGTTTTGATCAGATTAGCTTTGAAGTTAATAAAGGCAACTATCCACATCTCTAGCTGATGGAAATTAGTTAGTACATGCCAGTAAAATGGTATTTGGAAACAAGTAAGGTATTCAAGAGAATCAAAACTCAAAACAAGAATTTGCTACATAAAAGAAGAAAGGAGAGATCCTGCTCCCCCTTTGTGAATAAGAAATGGATCCTCAAACAGAAAAGGTATTTTTAAGCCTATTGCAGTCATTCCAGGAGCTGTACCTATATCTCTACATAAGGTCATGAGATGAAGTCTGTGGAAAGGATGAAGGATTCTAGTCTACTCTGTTTAGATTCTTATACTTCAGCCACTACCATGGTATTTGGCATGGTATACATAGCCCTATGGTACATATAGATCTCTCAGTTTTCACAAACACCACAGAGCAATGCCTTAGAGCTGTGTCACCCTATGCAGCAATCCCCCATGCGGTATATTCAGGATTAGTGTTAAAGGCAGGATTCCACATGTTCCCTCATCCTCAAATAAATGTTTCAGAACAAGATGCTATTTTTACAGCAATCTGCTCTCTCAGCCAAAGCCTATCATACCAGCAAAGCTTCTCAACAATGGTACCATGGACAGCTATAAATGAACTGAACCAAAAAAGGAATGAGGGAAATGGCAGAAATCATTTGATTTAATAGAAATAGCACATTTGTACCAGAACCTCCTGCCTGATTCACTACTGTAATATACCTGCTTTATGCTAGTGTAATTTCAGTGAAACCAATGGTGTTTGTAATGATGTAAAGCAGTGATTAATCAGTCCCTTTACAAGATTAGTGTCTCCTGTTTTGAAAGGGAATGTCATAGCTCTACTTCAGCAGAAGCACAGCTAGTCATCCCCCTCGCTTACTTTTAGGGCTTGTATTAGTTGTGCCTATGCTTTTAATATATTAAAATATTCACAAGAGTCCCTCAGAAGTTTTAAAAAAATAAAACAACAACAACAATGTAACTATTCCACATGAGGGATAACATGCCAGTAAAAATATAACATAAGCTCAAAAAGACTTTTCAAATACTTTAACGCGCTTTATTGGCACAGTAATGCATTCAAAAAACTTTGGGGTTTTGTTTGTTTTTTTTGTTTGTTTGTTTTTTAGTTTGAAATTTGCTTCAATTCCTTCTTGGTTAAAATCATATACACCAAGATGTACTTTAAAGCAGGCTTTCAGAAATAAGGCAAATCTTGAATATTGAAACTAAAAACTGAAAAAGCTGTTTTATCAGAAAGGACACCCACCATCAATTTAAACTATTGTCACTTTTATACAGTTATAAGCTTTACAATCATGTTTTCCTATACCTTGAAAACATTTTCCTATTCCTTTGTGAAAGATCCAAACAACAAGGGGCAAAGTGAGTGTGAAAGCAGGTACAGAACCTGCTTTTATACAGGTTTAATTTTGCTCATGTGATTAACCCTATTTAATACTCACATTGAAATTTAAGCAAGTCACAAGTTAATATTCTTAACTCTGACATGAAAATTGTCAAGGCATTATGGATTGCAAGTGGTCAGGGTCTTAGTTTAGTGCCTCCTTCAAAAAGTTACACCCAAACCTCGAATAGTTTAGTTTATCTAATCACCGACGCTGGCTCCTATAACAAGGTAAATGCCCCTCTAGTTTCAGGTGGCCTCATTATTTAGCTGATGCATTCTGACAAGTTAACAGCTTGAATCAGGGTAACAGCAGTCAAAGATTTATTCTTTAGCCTCTTTATATGCCATCCATTACCATGTATTTTGTAACCAGATGACTCAATACCCACTGTCAAAGTCATATTATAGGCATATACAACTGTAACAGACTCCTGAGGGGGGCGTTTGCTTGGACTACCTTAGTCTTGTCTGATTTCTTAGAGTACCCAGAAGCCAGTCAAAGCTCCTTCCCTCTCTAATGATACTGGCCTTTCAGTCCCTCACCCTTCCTGGATCTCTGTGGTCCTGACTCACTGAGCTAGCTTTCAGTTCTGCTCCTGACAGAGGGATTTGTCTGTCTTGCTAGGGAGACCTGGCACAGCCCCCAGTACCAAGCAGCACAGTAGATGGCATTGGCAATGTGTAGTGGGTGCACACGGGTGTATGTATACCCCCTAAGATTGGTGGTGCACCCCCTAAGATTGGCTGCCACTGCCGGTGGCACCTGTGGGCTGTTGCCACTCACCACCCCGCCGGTGGCATCTGCAGGAAGTCGTCAATCGCTGCTGGCTGCTGCCACCGCTGCTTGCAGTCACCGATCACCAGTTGGCACTTGCCACCCCCCACCCCCCGACTCCATTGTGGCCACCTGTGGAAGCTCCCTGCTCACCACCAGCATGCCGCCACTGTCTGTAGGAAATCGCCGTTCCCCCCCCAGCCTCAGGAGGCATGCAACATTCATGGTAGATGGTCTCTTCAGTAAAGGCATTTATTGGGGTGATGACCACCTAGCCAAAGGTTCTCTGTCCCCTCCAAGGTGGTTAAGCAGTCCCCCTGTTCCCAATCCAGCTTGTATAACCCTAAACACCCCCAGAGATAATCAGCTGTTCCCTTTCTAGTTTTTCTAGCTCCCCAAAGCTCCATCACTTGTCTCAGTCACTAGACTTTTCGGGCCAGGAGCTGCCAAGCTGCTTTTTCCATCCTGCTCTCCATAGTTAAGGTTATCTCCTCTGGATACATCCTGGGCCTTGGGTACCTACTGTTGTTGATATTTTGAGAAAGCCATTCAAAAATCTGTTAATACTAAAGGTCCATCTCATTTCATCCTCCACATAGCCAGCCCTGGCATTTAACCTTTCACTCTCTGTGTACAGGCTAATGAGTTAAGTTGAGTCACACAATAATATAGCAACATGAACACAGTTGACACAGAAATATCATATTAAAATTGGTGGTCTGTTACAACACATACTACAGCAATTTTATTCATTTTATTTCATTACTACTGTAAATTTTATTCTTATCTACTGTATTTACTCAAATATAAAGTGACACTGAATATAAAATAACCCCTGAATAATTAAATTCTATATATGGAAAATTTATGAACTTGTTATAATTTTTCAGGTATAGCATCTAATTACTGGAATTTGTTCCCCTCCCACTACTACATCACAGAAAATAAATCTGGGGGCTCAGGTAGCCTCTTTGCCCTCTCCAGCCCCTTCTCCCCCTCCTTACTGTCAGACCCTATTCTCCTTGAACACATGCAAGTGAGGAGCAAGTTTGAAACAATGACCGTGAAATGAACATACCTGTAGTAACTTGCATGTAGGCACATTACTGCAGGTACCCATAGACTTAGCTCATCCAGAATTGATACATTTTACCTTTTTTTTTGGAAGCTGATGCAAGTTTTAGTACAGGTACTCCATAAACACACTTGTAAGCAGCATATTTGTATTTATATATATATCTAACACAAACTTTTTTGTGTAAAAATGTCTATATATATATATATATATATATATATATGATTATATACATCTACACTCCTCATATTACACCACAAAAAGAAAAAACCTTCACCCATTACAAAACTGCAACTGCCCACCCGTACAAAGGTCCACTGGCCACCCAAATCCATTACAATATCCGTATTGCACGCAACATGCACAAAACAAATAAGCAAAACCTGGTCCCTCAGACTAGGCAACACTTTCTTTCCATCTCCGCCCCACTTGCGGGGTCACATACCCAGTTCAAGTGTCCTCTCCATCATTGTTCCTCCAGCTCCTGCTGGAGGACCTGTTGCTGCTGTCTCTGTCGCTATCTTTGGTTCCGCTTGTCCTTTCCTCTTTTTTGCTGCCACCACCCGCCTCTTCACTCAGGGGATGTTGGATGATCCTGTGCCACATGTCTCTGTGCCAGGTGGCTTTGGCCGTGTCCCCTCCATCCTTCACTACCAATTTCTGGTAGTAGGTCCAGAGTTTGCTCAGAGCCATTTTCACACAGCCTACTACCTCTACGTCTGTTTGCCTGTACAACAGGAGGTTCCTGGCCTTCCACAGGGTGCTCCTGATGCAGGATGCAATCTGGTCGAAGTGGGGTGATGGGCTCCCCGGTGTTTGGCGAGGTGTCCATACAGCACTGCTTCTCTGGTTAGCCAGCTGATGCTTTGCAGAGCTGCTTCACCCTTTCCATACCTCCTTGGTGCAGGCGGGTCAAAATCTATCCCCAGGATCCTGACCCCCTCATGGGGGACAGAGACCCCCCAGGGATTCCAGGTCCCTGACCTCACCCATGGCCAGGCAGGTGCTCTTGCTGATGTTCAGCTTGGCCCCTGCTGCCACCTTGTACACTTGCATGTGTGCCAGGGTTCTGGTGACCGACTCCCTGTTCCGGCACAGGATGTTCATATCGTCCACGTAGGCCAGGACCTTGGCCCCTCAGTTGCTTCTTCCAGGTATGTGGATTCTGTTTATCCTCAGGTCTTGCCTCAGGCGCTGGGCCAGCGGCTCAATGGCACTGATGAACAGGATCAGGGAGATTGGGCAGCCCTGCCAGACTCCCAACTCCACCACAATCCATGTGCTCAGGAAGCCATTGATCTGTACTTCGCTGCTCACTTCCATGTAGAGGGTACTGATTCATCCAACAAAAGTCGGTGGCACTCCCATCCACTCCAGCTTCTGGAACAGGAACCGGTGGGACACTCTGTCATAGGCCTGCTCCAGGTCCAGGTTTAAGACAGCGATGCTCTGCCTGCTCTCCCTCTCCAGCTGCAGCATGTCTCTCAGCTGCACCAGGGCTCTGTGGATCTGTCTCCCGGGGACCCCACATGACTGATCCTCATGGATGACTGTGTCTAAAACAGAATTAAATTGCTCGGTCAAGACTTTGGCCAGCAGCTTATAATTGAAGTTCAGGAGGGTGATCGGCTTCCAGTTCTTCAACTCTTTCCTCAGACCCTTCTTATATAGGAGGGTCACAAGGACCCGTTCCATCACCACTCCCAGCCAGCCCTCCTGCAGGCACTCTTGAAAGAGCTCCAGCAGGTCTGGGCCCACCAGGTCCAGAAGGTAGAACTCCTTGGGCAGGCCGTCCACCCCAGGAGTCTTACTGTTCTTGAAACTCCAGAGGGCTCTCTTGAGCTCCTCCAGCATCCAGTCCTTATCCAGCTGCTGCTGCTCTTCCTCTCTGAGGGCCCGGGTGAGGCTTTGGAGGCACAGCCATGTGACCTCCAGGTCTGTTGGCTTCCCGGTGTACAGCTCCCAAGAGAAGGCAGCCGGTGCTCCACTCCCCCTCCGTCTTTCAGGTACATCATGACCTCCTCCTTGCTATTCTTCAGCCTGCAGAAGTAAGCAGACCACCCCTCCCCCTCCTCCACCGATGGTGCCCTGGCCTGAAAGATCTTTTTCCTGGCCTCCTGGTACCAGGTCCCAAGTCAGGCCTTCACCTCCCGCATGGCCTCCTTCACATCCTGCCCCGCTGCCACCTGCCTGTGCAGGTCCTGTAACTTATGGGTCAGGCACTTGTGCCGTCTCTGGTGGAAGAAGTCCCCCCACTTGCCCGCTTTCTGGAAAAAGCCCCTGGTCCTCTTTTTGATGCTGGCCCACCACTCAGTCGGGTCCTGGTAGAGCTCCTGAAGGGTCTGTCAGCCTGCATAGTGTTCTCTGTAGCTGTGTCTGGTCTGCTCATCCTCCAGGAGGCTGGTGTTCAGTTTTCACACTCCTCTGCGTCTTTCCAGCTGTCCCCCCTGGTCAACCTGGAGGGTGAGGAGGGAGTGGTCTGAGAAGTACACAGGGGTACATTTGGCCTTCCCTGCCTTCCACCCCGTGGGAAGGAAGACAAAGTCAATTCTTGACTTGGTGTTTCCCGTGGTGTCCACTTGGGTGATGCGTCCCCCAGGGCCTTGAGCCTCTTTGGCTGCATCTACCAGGTTGTGGTTGCGGACCAGTTGTCCCAGCTGCTTGGAGGATCTGTCCATCCCCGTCCCTCTGTTTCCGCTCACTCTGTCTTCCTCGCTGATGACACAGTTGAAGACTCCCACAAGCATCACCAGGTGGCCTGTGGGCATCGTGATGGCTACTCTTTCCATAAATGGGCCCCAGGCATCTTTGTTTGTCGGTGCGTACACTGCCAGCAGCTCAAACACAGTTGCTCATGTTTCTAGGGTTGCTTGTAGCCACCTGCCTGCAACAATCTCTCTGTGCTGCAGGGGCCATGCTTCCGGTGTTTCCTCTCAGGAGGATTGTGACACCAGCTGCCTTGTTTTCTTCTGAGCCTGAGCAAATGGCCGGGCCAGGTGGCCAGCATTTGGCGAGCAAAGCCCTGCTTCTTTGGCTGGCTACGCCCCTTCCTGCAGGCAAATGATGTCTGCCTCCGTCTGCTCCAGGGTTTGCATCACCTGGTCCCACTTGTCTCATCCTGCCAGGCTCCTGACATTTATGGAAGTGATTTTAAACCTTCCCATGACACTAGCTGCTTGTAGGGGACAGGTGGGGGGGGCGGGGGCATCGCTTGTACCTTGGGTTTTCGGATCCCCGTTCCACTCTCCGTCCTGCTTCTCTTGTGTTTGAGGCCAGGCCCTTTCCAGCTTTCTTTGTGCTTGCCTGGCTTCCCTCTCCCCGGGGGGCACCCTTGGAGGTGGGGGTTGCCTTCTTTCACTCTTATCTGATTTATCAGGGCCACATCTATGGCACCGAATTCTTCTGCTCACAGACAGCACTCTTCCCCATTCCCGGGGTTTCTCTTCTTTGTCTTTTTCACTTTCTGTCCCCCTTGGGGTAGGTTTTCAGTCCCAGAGGGTCCTGCAGCCACCTCCATTTCGCTTTCTTCCTCATTCTCCCCTCCAGTCCCCATTTCCTCTGTTGGGGTCAGGGATGGGGCTGGGATGCAGTCCTTGCTCAGCTGCTCTAGCACTTTGCAAGTCTCTCTCACCACCTGGTCCACTTGGGAGGGTTCTGGGTCTGAGGATCCCCCTTTCCCTTCTCGCTTCTCCTTCTCCAGGCCCTCCAGGTCCATTTTGTCTTCAGTTTCTAGGCCTGCTTTCTCTTGGGCTTCTAGGACTGGGGCCTTGGACAGCTCTTCTTCCTCCTGTTCTCTGGCTGCATAGGCCTCTGGGCATTTTCTGAAGAGGTGTGTCCCTCTTTCCCACACAACTTGGAGTGCTTGCCCTTTGTGCAGCTCTGCAAGCTAATACAAACTATACATAATATTAATCCAAAGCTAAAAGGCTCATGATTTACCATATAGTTCATTGGGATGGGCCTCCGCAATCAGCAGTATTTCAAGCCATGGTGACCCCTACAGCTCAGCAATGCTCAGTATGTGTGTACTCCAGCTACCCTCCACAAAGGAAACCACATCTTAATTAGCCCTCTACTTATGACTGGAACCAAGTGTTCTTGTCATGAGCCCTGGGATCCTCCAAAATGTGTATGCAGATGAGGGACATGACAACTTGGTTCAGCTCTGCCTCGTGGAGGGTGGGGCCATACTAATAATTTGTTATAGGCCAACACAGGGAGTGACAGAGGGATTCTGGGTGAACTGTTTGGAGCTGTTTGGTGATGTTTGCCAGACATTTTAGGTGGGTGAAGAAACAGGAATCATTGGAAACAGGAAAGAAAGGTGCAGTTTAGCTATGGGGGTGAAGAGGAAGTTGAAATGTATTCAGTATAGTAGTTCACCATGACTTTAAAAAGAGTTGGTGCTGAGGGGGAATGAGCACAATGGGCAGTACCATGTTTTTTTTCAGATGGTCTGTACCAGCCTATCTTTGTGGTAGGCTTTTTTGCTAGGATGGGCTACGTAACTCCTGGCTCACATGCCACAGCATGACATGCAGAGGCATTTTGCTTGACACACGTGCCTTGGGTGGGGACCAGGGCTGAACTACCATAACAAGGATCAGGCCCTCATACCTCCCCTGCTATCTGCCCCTGGCATACCAACATCTTATGAGTCAAGGTGGTATGTTAAGGGATTGGCAACATTTTTGGGGAAAGTGCCAGAGCGAAGATCAAGGAGGGAACACCTGTTCTTTTTAAGAGCCAACCCCCGTCCCCTCTCCAATCAGTATGTTCTCCCAATATGCACCATGTGTTTTATAGTCATGGTCAGTATTGGCTATATTTTAATCAACTAGTTGGTTTCCATTGCTGAGCACGTGCTGCTTTTGACAACAGTTTAATGACATAGAACGTGTTTAATGAGGTTTCCTTGTATATGAATGTAAGGCAAGGAGCATTTTTTCCCCCCATGCTGATTAAGGGAAAAAAATAATCTTCTATTTGAGTAAATACGGTGGTCTCCTGCCATGACTAAGAACTTTCTGTACTGGCTTCTTATGTTGTAGGTAATAACTAATACTTTTTTGTTCGAAGCTCCAGACATTTTTCCACTAAGGCATACACTGCATATTCTAAATGAAATGGAGCTAAATATACTTAAATTATAGTTGGGCATGTGTATAAGTTGTATTCCTTCTGCAATAACTTAAATTATAGCAGTATATAGGAACTGAATGAATTTGCCAAATTTGAATACCAGCTTAGGTGAAAACAGATATGAGTGCCCTACAATACTAACAGCTAATCTCTCAGGCAGCTTAAATGGTAGCAGTTACTTTTATGGCATAATTGTGACACTGGGAGAATTAACGAGTAGAGAAGTACTAAGGCCTAAGAATGTAATGCCCATAAGTCCTTTTGTCATATTTGAAAAAAAAGTTGCAAAATTGGTCTTCTGATGTGTCAAGTAAAATTTACATCAAATATTCTGAAAAAGCATTAGTGTTAGTACTGTATTGTGTTAAATATCTTCAGTGCCTATCAGATATTAAAGTATACCTTTTCTCTTTTCACTGACTGGACTATTGGACTACATCAGCAATAAAATGCACTGACTGCAGGATAGAAGGACCACTCTTACACCCATTATTAGAGAAATTGAAGACACATTGAAAACATAAGCTGGATTCAAAGTATCCCCAGATGGCAGGTAGTTTTATAGCTAGGCAAGACCCCAATTTATAGCTAGCCCCACAACACAAAGCGAGTCAGTAGCAGAATCGAGCTATATCTTTATATAACATTTCACTCTACCTTGGCCAAAATGTGATTATGTATCACTTTCAAGAAAATTGTCCATTTATTTATTTATTTATTTTATTTTATTTTATTTTTTTTTTACGGATCAGAAGAAAAAGGTAGCAAATTTCTGACATTATTACAGCTTTGCAGAATAACCCAATGGGGTCTTTTAACAAGGGGAAAAAAACAAAACTGCTGAAGATGGCACACTTTTTTCCTCAAATGGAAAAAAGATTAAGGGCTTATCTACACATAAAAGTTGGAGCACTTTATACTGGTAGAGTTAAAATGGGGCAACCTTCTTAGTGTAAAGCAGTTATACTACCATAAATATGCATATATGGGTTATGGCTTATTCAGACATGAAAAAGGGAATAAGCTATACAAGTATAAGGCATTTCTATACTGGTATAACTGTGTGTACTCTGGGCCTTGCATATTGGTAAAAATATCTATCTTAAAATAATTATACTGGTACAAAAATCTGTTTGTAGACCAGGCCTAAAATCATTTAAATATGCTAATGGATATACCTAAGTACCTTTGTCAAGCATGGGAAATTGTAGGCAAATTACTGTAAGAAGAAGTGGAACATTTACCGCTAACAAAGAAATTGCTTACATTTGACTGAGAAATTGGTTTCTTTTGACCTTTTGGCCATTTTGGGAAACTGTTTCATATTTAATGCTAACTGAAATCAGCAAGCAGCTTTCTCTGTCTTCAGGATGACAAACATGATGGCAACTCAACATGATAGGTTCAAGTAAAAAAGTTTCCAGAATGCAGCAATAGAAAATACCTTTAGTATGTCTTAGTGAACTTGCAAACAAGCCAAGTTCAACTGAACTAGTACAACTTTGAAGATCTGTCTTTATATGTTCCTTACCGTTTTGGTGGTATAAACACATTTACCACAAGTAACTATGATGGTCCCAAAACAACATTCACATGAAGTGGCTGCTATTATAACTTCCTCTTGTTTTTTTGTTTTTGTTTTTTACCTCTGCTCCTCCATGTTGCAGGTCTATTTAACCTTTGAACATGTTCACTAATTTCTGTAGAACTTGTCAACTATTTGTCCTACTTCAGGCTGTGACCGATAAGCTACAAAAGGCATGATTAGCATTTGATTGGATGACAAAAAAGAAAAATCCAAGGATATATAAGATGGGGTGTATTGGTGATTTAGTATAAGGCCTTTATCCTCTAACTTTTATCAAACCAATTCTCCCAGCATAGGCTTCTCTGCTTTGAAAAGCCCCATTTTAGAGGTGGCAGAAAACCCAAATCCTAGGGACATACATTCTGTGAAATGCCATTTTACCTTTAATTCCTTCTGTTTTTCTTAATGGATGGGGTATACTTTTATATAATACTGTTTCATGTTCAGTGACATTGTATTCTGTCGTGGTCTGCTCCCATACATCCTAAAATCCATGAAAATCTTTCCGCTAGCTTTATTGGATATTAGACTTGATCTCTTAATTGCTTTTTTACTTATAATGTATGCATTTCAGTAAATATTGTATACACTGTAATGGCATGTAATACATTTTAGAATTCTTCTGCATAAAAGGTATAATGTAAAACTGTACATTTTAATTCTCTACAAACTATGAACAATATAGAACATCTATGGAGGGACAACTGCAATCTATTTTTGTAGCAGAATTTTCCCTTATTCTCATTCACACAGATTGCAGACACTCTTTAGAAACTCAGGTTTCAAAGGAAAAAAAAAAGAGAGTTCAAAATAATTTCTCATACTATTATCACCCCTGAGCCTGCCACTTTCTGTAGTATTACAAAAGCATTTTCTGAGCTTTTAAAAATGTTTCTTCTCTGCCCAGTTGCTGAATGAAAGACTCACATAAATAGAGGAGAAAAGAAACCATAGGAGGGAAACAATTAAATTGACTGCACATAAATTACTGTCAAATGCACAAAAGTAAACAGAAATAATTTTTTTCTCCATAAAACTCAGGTGCAACAATAGTAGGTAAAACTTTTTAAGTAGAAGCACGAGCTGTAAAATGATGATGTCCCTTTAAAACACCACCATCTGCTTAAACATGAATTATTGTTTTCCTGGTCTCATTGTTTGATCCTTAACTGCTCTAGCTCCTTTATCTGGCACAAACCTCAACATTAACAAGCTCAGCCCTAAACCAGAAAAAAAGAGTCAGATAACACTAATCCTCTGAGGCCTCCTGCCTATTTGTTCCAGACCCCAGTGATTTACTGATGAACAACTCTGCTTGTTCTCATACATTAATTTGGGATTTTTTTTGCAGAGATGCTTTGCAGATTGCCTGATGCGCAATGCCAAACTACAGTAAGCCCATCAGTTGTGTGAGATAATTGCTGAAAACACAGCAGGTTTTGTAATTTAAGTGGAAAAAAGCAGGCATAGGAAATGAATACTATATGCTTTTGTGCCATTGCGTAGCTTTTTTCTAGTAGTATAATACATGCAAACCCATGCCAATCTAGCAATTTAAAATATTTAACTGCAAGCCCCCAGCCCCAAGAAAGTGTGTGTCAAATTTTCAGTTTCCTGTAGATAATTAAGAGATTCATCTTTGCTACAATTTGATTTAAGCTTTGTAAGATTTATTGTATATCTTAAGCAGGGCCGCCTTCTACAAAACTGTGGTTGCAGTTTTGCTAAAAAAAAAAAAAATGTTTTGCAGGTACATAACACCCTACCACAGGGTTGACACAAGTTTGCCACAGACTTTGGCGCTCAAGCTACAGAACAACTTGTGCCCCCACCTTATACTAACACAAATTAAAAAAACACAGTGGAAACTACCGAGACAGAGAATTCAATTGATGCTGAATCCCAAAAGATGCAGGAACATCATCCTTGAAACTTTTGGATCATTTGCCAGCTTGATTATAAAAATGTTTAAATAGCTGAGGGCCTGGTGTCCGAAGGTCTGGTCTTGAGAACATTAAATCCATGTGAGTAGTCCCATTTCTAAATCTGGTAATAAGATCTAACTGTTCTTCTGCGCCATATTTATTATTTCAGTCAAATCAAGTAATAACAGCTAGCTTGGAGGCAGTTGGATATTAACAGAACTCATGTTATTTTCATAGTATATGCTGCAGGTTTTTTATGTAATGAATGTCATTAGGGAATGATATTTTTCTTCCCACCAGACATTTTATAAAGAAAAAAAAATCATGTTAAATCCCTGCTTTAAATAGGTGGAGTTGAATAGCACTTTCATTTTTTCCCAGTTGATATTTTTCAGCTTTGGCATTTATTAGGCTGGAGTGTTCTTGTTCAGGGGCAGGCCTAAACTGAGGCTGAGAGCAAATATCCAGCCTTCTTCCAAACAAATGGAGAATGTCCCATTGAACAGTGTGCTGGAACAGGAAGGCCTTAGAGTGGAAATTCACCGATTGGGCATTTTTTCCTTTCTTGCACTGGTGGAAATGCTTTTTGAGGTGGAAGGCTCTGAAAAAGATCCAAATCTGGATTCACCTGACCTCTTCTATTCAAGAGCTTGGGTCTGTGATACTCACCAGGGTCCCATGGCACCCTGGGGTGCTGTGGGATCATTTTAAGATGCTGTAGGGTGCAATATTAGCACTCTTAGGCATGCAAACACTGACACATGTAAACCCAAAGATTTCAAATAGGAATCTGTAGCATCATTTGATCTGTTGCGGTCTTTGAGATTTCTGCAACAGAATAATTGCTCTATTATTTTTTATAAGTCAAAATAGGTGAAAACTTCAAGGGGTGCTTTCAGTCCTTTGTGGGGTGGAGGGGGCGGGGAGAGGCTTGAGCATATAAAGGTTCAGAACCACTGGCTTAGGTCCTTTGAAGTGAGAATACTTTGTCCCTATGTCTCATGATTTTCATTTTGAACTTTGTCAAGAGCCAGAAGAGCGCAACTGTTTCAGGGGCTCATGAATTTAGTCTTTAACATAGCTGGGGCTTAGTTCATTATTTTTCTTTGAAAATTAGGGCAAAAGCAACTGAAACTGAGTAGGCACTTGGTGTTCTAGTGACCGCTTGAACTCTAAAAATGGGCATGTGTCTTCTGTAACAACTGGAGCCTAAATATTGTTTCTACATTCACTGAAGTACAATAAACCAGCCTGCCTGACCGTATTTCTCTTATTTACATGTTCGCCTTTATTCCATTGTCCTACTCTTTTTATAAGAAGTTTGTGTTTTTTTCTGAGATTTAATCCAAATTCACTTTACTGCAGTTTAATCCCATAGTTTTCCATAGTTTGCTGCAAGGGAGAGGATAGTACTGCCTACTACCCATTACTCTATGCCTTCACAATGAAGCCCTTTGCACAAACACTTCTGGGGAAAGGACAATGAAAGGAGGACAGAAACGGAATTTAAAGCAGTGTTCTTTGCAGATTGTTGCAGCTTCCAGGGACACGTCTTATGGCCCCATAGCTGCTGGACTGCCAGTAAAAGAAACCTAAACAGAAACTAGATAACCTTTATTCACTGTCAGTTGGCTGGTCGGTTTAACTGACAGAGGGGATGACAGAGGTTACACAGATCCAAAGCTCTCCTAAAAGCATAAATCTTTATACTTCTATTTTTCCTTGAACCATCAAACTGGAAGCTAACACATGCACACTGTTATTATTCCTTTATCTCGCATGTCAGTGCATTACCATTCTCATCCATCATCTAAGTCCCTCCTCTACCGTGCCAACTTCCAAATTACTCAGGAACCTACACCTTGATTGAGGTGATACAGAGTAAGGGTATTTACAATCAACTCTTAACCACCGAAGACATTAACATCTCCCAGTTCCCAAAAGGCATTTGCCAGATACTTAAATCCCACAAATCTTTTTGTAGTAAAGGAATATTTTTTTGTGTTGAATTTATTTTTGGTAAATCCAATATGAAACTATTTTAATTTTCATCTGAAATTACCTGGCTATCAGGTGGCAAAAGACATTTCTTTTGTTTTATGGTCTTACAATAGAAACTACAAAAAATTACAACATACTTTCTATCAATTTGCAGTTCAGTGAGAAATGAATTTTCTTTTGAAAAAGGTTTGCAACTAATTCCTCATTACTGCTTCCCCATTGGGCAGAGAAATACATTATTTCTGATCCTGCTCTTGCATAGCACATCAACTATGAAAAACTTATTTCATATTCATGTTACACATGGGTGTCAAACTCACCTGGCCCTGTGGGCTGGATAAGGGTCTCAGGACTGGTCTGCAGGCCAGATTGGGCTCACAGACCAGCCCCACATGGCAGATCTGATGTGGACACCACATGCGGTGCACAGAGATGACCAGAGTGGGGTGCGGGGCCCCACACCTGGACACAAGGAAGCTGGTGGCATTTTGGTGGCAGGGGGGGGGGGTGCTAAGCGGCTGGACATACTAGATTTGGTGGCGGAAGCCCCCCCTGAGGACCGGACGTGAAGCCAGAAGTGGTACAGAGTCACCGTGGCCACTCCACCCAGTTCCACAGGGCCCCCCCAGAGCGCAAAGCCTGGGGAAGTCACCCTGATTCACCCCCCCCCCCCAGGATGGCCCTGTGCACTTCTTGCAGCACACACTGGCTCCAGCCCCACACATCACATGCAGAATGTGCTATCCCCAGCTCTGCAGCCACATGCAGTGTATAGGGATGGTCCTGGGCTTTGTACTGCATGTGGAGCCCATCCTAGATCAGCCCTGCTCTCAGTATCTGGCAGGGGAAATGCCATTATCACCACAGTGGTTTCCCAGGGACAAGGGATTTTCTGGCATGGGGTAGTACCCACGGAAGTATTGTATAGTTAACCTCTCGCTTTCATTTCTGGTGGGAAGAGCTTGGCTTTATGCACACTTTATGGAAATGAGAAACTCCTCCTTATCTTGCTTCTGCGGCCATATGGCTGAGGACCAGTGAAATTCGGAGGCATCTGAACCCCAAGCCTCTGGGCTTGGGCCTGCACATAGGATGCCTGCCAAATGATTTAGAAGCATCTGAAGCCCCAGGCAAGGGTGGAGGATGTTTGCTGGTAGTAGGGCCACATATAGCTCTTGAACAACTCATGGATTTGGAATTTGATTTGGCTGATTTGGCTTGGAACACAAAACAAATTCCTAAAAAAAATCTGGCATGCAGGGCTGATCTGTGGGCCCAACCTGGTCTGACAACGGAGGCAGTGTTCGGGGCTGGTCTAGTGTGGGCACCACATGTAGTGCATGCCCTAGCCCCTTTGTGCTGCATGCAGCATGTACCAGGTCCAGCTCCCTGGACCAACCTTGCAACATAGATGTGGCACATGTGGCCAGTTCATGGGCCCAATCCAGACTGACCCCAGATCCAATGTGCAAGATGGATCCAGTACAGGTGCTTAATGCAGTACATGCCCCAGGTGGCCCATGCATGCTGCATGCAGTGTGTATGTCTGTAACCCACAGTTGGCACTACAGGCCAAATGATAGGGCTCTACAGGCCGGATTCAGCTTGCAGGCAGCTGTATCTTTGACACCTCTGGTATTAACCATATAGCTCTGTCTTATACTAGCCAGCCCTGGCTGTTTATTTCCATTGAGCAAAACCTTTGAGTTAATATTTCTGCTTTAATCCCATAGCTGATTATTAACCTTCTTTCCACATTTAAAAAATCCTATAATCCCCTTAATCCACAGAGCCCTTTGGGATCCGAGATTTCTGCCACAATAGTCATTGCTATGCTCGGATCAGTAGAGGATGCTGAACGAGTTATAAAAGTGTATGTTGAATAAGACAGCTATATTTTCATGACATGCATAAAACTTTTTTTTTGTCATCAAAACCATTTATGTCTTCAGAAAAATATATACTTTGACCCTCTGGAAGAATCTCAGTCCTTCTTCCTCAATTTGATTCTTGGCAAAAATTTGGTCAAAGATTATGGCAAATATCTATTCCTAAATTATCAAAATTGTTTAAATATATTTTTGTTCAACCGAAGATATTTTGCAGATGATGGAGAGTAAATGCTATCAGGTGTATCGTGACAGTGAATTTCTGGGCTTTTAATAATCAAAGTCTTCATGTCATTTCAACATTTTACTATTCAGAAAAACAGCTTTTATTAATCACAACAAATAACTTCAATGGATAGCTGAATGTCTACTCTGTGTATCCACCAACCCAATTGTTATTTTTGGTACTGATGAGATATCCTTTTAAAGAGCCAATTACTTCCTTTGAATACAGGAATGGCAGCACCATCTTTATGCAGTATGAGGGAGTAAGCCAGGCTTCACCCATCTTTCCTCATTTGCACCTCATCTCTAATAATAAAAAGGTCTAAAAATGATACTGTTCAGTTGGCTTGATAATGTTCTAGACTGATAAAGCACCCAATTAGACGTTTCAGATAAACATTTTCGTGTAACCTAACCTTGTAACACATAGCGTATGTAGACTTAGGTATTAGAGAGTTTCTAAGAATCATTGCCAGAGGCCTCATTCCACAAAGCCTTTAGAAATAAATACCCAATAAAATGGCACTGGACTATATTTGTTTTCTTTATCTATAAAGACAAGTGCATTTTGTGATAATTTTTCTGCACTGAAGTAGGACTTGTACTCTCTACCTGCTGCACTCCAAATAACAATGTAAGTGTTTACAAGCTGCTTTGCTTCTTCATACATTTTGTATAGGTCTTATGCCCTTTTTGGATTGTCAATGCAGCTGTTAAGCTAAATCTTGTCCAGCTGTCTAATTCTACAGCCTCTTATTTGACTGCAATTGAAGTCATGAGGCTACTGTTTGTATCTCTTCTGAAAGTATTTCATTCCACATTCTCATTTTTTTTATCCATTGTCACCTTTACCTTAACACTCAAAATACCCAATTACCAAGGTGCTCTTTATGTAACGAGCAAATCTTTGTTAACATTAATGCATTTATTGCACTAGATCCTGAGTAGGTTTTCTACCTTGAAGTGTAAAAAGGTTCTACACCTCAAAGACCATTAGAGATAGAATTAGAGATAACATATAGCTATTATGTTGCATGTAACCACATGGATGAAATTAGGATCAGGTAAAGCATAAACAGAGTAATCTTCACTTGTGATGATTTTTTATATTGGGTGCGACTATTTTAGGATGGAAAATTGCAAGTTCTATCAGCAAATAAAACCATATTATGCAAACTGTAATATAACTCCAACAGCATGAAAATAATGAAAAGGGGCCTGTAAATGTCATACTGAGTGGAAATCGCTAATAGCAGCAGATGCCTCGCACTTCCCTAAAAAACCGTGTGCGTACAGTTCTTGTACTGGGCAGTAACAACTCCTCTGAACCCCTCAAGATCGGGAAACAAATAAAGGAGGGGGAAGCACTGTTTTAAAAATAAAGTGGTAATATTTTTAACAAAACAATAAACACTACTTGAGTATCTTGGAGTACAGGACTGAAAGTGGACCTTTTTTCCATTGCTGGTACATACTGACAATATTATGCAGTTTACAAAACAATTTACAAAACAAAGAGTAAAGAGACTTAAAGCAGAATTAAATGGCATGAAAAGTTTTCAGTCTTACGTCCTGATCATGATATTCACAATATGAATGCTGGTACATCAGAATGAATGAACAAAGTCTAAGATAAAAGTGAAATGTAGGATGGAGGGAAAAGGGGAAAAAAGTCTAATATGAAAACTGGTCAAAACATGATTAAATTTAAAAAAATAAATAAATATTGAAATATGAACTCTTGCTTGATCAAAAATTGTCAAATTTGGGGGATTATTGAAAAAACAAAAAACAAACAAAAAAGATTTATTTTGGAAGAAAATATTAGTTCTCTGAAATAAATATGTATTCTTTTTATTGTCATAAAGAACTGAGACGTGTCCTTCACCTTGAACTGCTTTATGGGGTGGTATCAATATAAATGTTAGGCTCCTGTGCTAAAATAAGACTGCTCCCACACATCGCTGTTCTTAAGACTAGGACTTCAGAGATTTAACAGTTATATTGAAGCTGGCAAATGGTCCAAGAGTTTCAAGGTTCATGAAATAAATGTTCTTGTTTGCTTGAGGATTGAACAACCAGAGAATCTACTTTGTCTCAGAAGTCCTCATTGAACCCTTCAATTTGTATTTGCGTAGGGTGGGCGGCACATGCTAGCTTGAAACTTCAAAGCTGAAGTCTGTGACAAACTTTTGTAGACTTTGTGGCATGACTGTCATGCACCTGCAAAATATGTTGTCTTCAGCAAAACTGAAACCACAGAACTGCAAGCCCCCTTCCCCCCACCCACCTTCAGTCTTTGTTTTGAGATAAATACGATTGTAACTTAAGAGTTTTATGAGGCTTGTAATTGGCTCTTCCAGTGTGTTCATGCTTCTGAAGTCTTGTAATATAGCTAGGATAGACCTTATCTAATCTCCTTCATTTGAAGGAAAGGAGAACATGATATTTGTTAACACCCATATAGAAGTTATCAGTCCAAGAGAGAATATTCTTTACTGAAAGTTTCTGTTGCATCAGGAGATAAATGCATCTCTACACGATTCTCTCTGATCATATCTTTAACATGGCAAAGCTTATATTTTTGCTTTGAAGCTTTAGGATACTTCAAGAATAGATTTTATTATTTCCATGTTTGTGGACTATTGATACCCAAAGGTCTAAACTGGGTCAATAGTTTTCTTTGCATCAAAGTAATTTCGTGCTGCTTCCAAAGTATGTGTTCACAAAACTGGTTTTATTGCTCCAATATACAGAGATAGAAGTCTGCATTTCTTATCTGCTGCTGCCTTAAAGGATCTTGTATAGTATTTATTTTAATTTGCTGTGGAAAAAAGATAAACTTGCCACTGAGACAATGAGGCTTGTTGAATAATCTACCAGATCATCTCAAGCACCTTGCCATTTTCTGAGGTGGCTCACTCACTGAAGACGGATCACTGAAAACCCTCAGGAGGGCGAGCTGACCAAATCTGAGAAACTGGAAATAAAGTAAACCTTTTAGAACCAGGTAGGTTTTCAGGGAATCCTAGCCCCAACTCTTAGGAAAAGGAACAAACTTCCTCCATAATGGATATTCTCTTGACATGAACCTGGAGGAACGGAAGGGAACACCCTCCGAGACAAAATGGTTTGAAAATTTTTGCATTGGAAGGAAGTAGGGACTTAATCCTTTGACTGAAACTTCAGTGACTGTTTGCTTGTATATGCACCAAGAACCTAACAACAAAATCACTGGAAGGACAGCAGTGTTTAGCTTGCAGGTCTTATTTCTTTAAGTGGAGCCATTGCTTGCCCCAAGACATATCTTTGAATATTTGATCTTACAGTATATATCAGCCAGGTGAAGTAACAGTCCTGAAAAATCAGCTGAGGAAATCTAAGCTAAAACAAGATCTTTTGTAATAGTAGTTTTTTGTTTTGTTTCATTTTTCCACATACTCACAACAGCTTCTTAGTTAAACATGGACCTTAACAGTAAGGGCGGTGGCAGGGGGGGGGGCAGTGCTTTAGTTAGAACAGCTCAAGTGCTGCCAAGTCTCCTATATCAGTGTCCCCACACTTAAGAATGGAGAAATTTAGTTCAAGCGCCCTTGCCGCCATTTTGAAGCGCAGGGATGCTGATACACGAGACGCAGGAGGCTGCTTCGACGTGCTGGAATTCAGACATGTTAGAGTAGCCTCTGCAATCCTGTATAGTGCCCTGCGAGGTTGCCAAAACTTTACATCTAAGGCTGCTGTAACCAATTTTAGTCCAAGCGATGTGACTAACATTTTCTGACTCTGAGTTTGGCAGGAACACTTCTTGGTTGGTACAACTGAGTCATTTAATAAGTAGGCTACAATCGAGACAGAATGACAATGACCTTTTTGTGCTTAGCTAAATAAAAGTCTGGATAGGAACTTCTGCTGTTCAAACCTTCATCAGAAGCAAGCCAAGCTATTTTTTTAAAACCATTTCACACTTTTGAAGAGAAAATTTTAAAGTTAAGGAGAATCTGAGTCATTTTGTTTCAACTACTCTGAAAAAATCCAGCAACAGTTATGTTGCTCTGAAGGGAGCCCTGGGATATGCCACATGGGGCATCTGTAGGCCAAATTTTCTGGAGAAGCTCTGAAGAGGAAACTCAGAAGCCCAGGGCCACAGCAAAGATCTGGTCAAGCTTCAGTGCCACAGAGCCAGGGGACACATATACAGCCCCTCTGCTGGTCCCCAACTACGTTTCAAATTCTGCAGCCTTCTCTAGCATAATCCAGAAGATGCTGGAGGGCTGCAGCAACCTGCAGCTCTATTCTCCATTCCCCATCCCATCATAGGAAAGGTGGGGAGGGAAAGGAGGAACAGAGGATCAGAAGAGGTAAAAGCAGGGCTGGCAGGGGCTCCCAAATCCCCCAAACCTCCCTCTCCTTTTCCCCTGGGGCTCTGGACTAAACCTCAGCCTGTCCCGTCCCACGCACATATAACAAAAAGTAAAAATTGCCAAAAGGCACCTCATCTCAAGTGGTATTATTTTGGAGGATTTCAGTCACTTTTGAAGTTTAAAAGGACATGTATGTTTACACAGGTGATCCTCTGAAGTGTTTCAAAGGTGTTTGAATTGTTGTGTCCAAACCTAACAGCCCCATTTTCAAACCAGAAATAAAAATACAATTTCAACATACAAAACCAAAAAAACCCCTAAAAAACACCACCCCAAGCATAGCACAACCAGAATCTTTCCCCCTAAAAGAGAAGCTAGAACCTTCCCAAAGCCTGCTAGGGGATTTAGGCTATAATTTTTTTTGTATATTAAAATGACCTGATATTATGGTGATGGGCAGCAGCATCAACCATTACAAAACATAGAATACGTACACCAGATTTTCTGTTTTTACCATAAAAGATGGACTGATTCTGCCAATGACAAGAGATAAAGTATAAACAGCCACAGCCTGGGAGGCTTCTCAGGGTAAGATTAGGGGTATTGCATTACACTTGCTCAGGGTGAATGCTCATCTGAGTTGGCAGACAGCTATAATCAGTACAAGAAAGGACTTTTAATAAGAAAGGTAATGTTTGAAGGTGCTTGTAACTTGCAGGTGTAACTTTTGTTGTAGAAGGGTCTAAAACTAAAAGATAAGAGTTTTATATCAGAGTGGATTTTTGCCATTTTTCACTGTTAATGACTTAAGCAGAGATTTTGCTAGTTTTATCCTGCTTACAATACGTCTGCACTCTTCAATTAGGCCTATATTACATCAGTTAGCCTTGTAGATTTCAGCCTTCAGATAAATGTGCATAGGAATATCAGATTAGTTGCATGAAAAATGAGAATAATGATACTTACTTCTCTTGTGAAGTGCTTTGAGATCTAATGATGAAAAGAGCCCAGTAAGAACTAGGTACTATTATTATGCTTATGACTTTCAATCATTTTCTATGTTCAGTCTGTAAGCTGGTATAAAGATCTCTAAGTCTGGAGAAGTAGTTTTAAGAGTCCTCTTACAAGAAACTGACAGAAATTTATGCAGTTTCTTCAATTGCCTCTTACAGAAGATGCAGATGAATGTTTAGCAGCTCACTAAATATAAGAGTCTGTTATACGCTCACTGATTTTAGTATTTAGCTTCCATGATAGAACTGTATTAGTATGCGGCCAATAGGACACATTAATACAAGTTATTAATATAAACTGGTTGAAAACATCAGCGTATGTGTGAACTTTCTGCAGAGCTGAATAAAAGACCTTTCCCATTGCAAGAGCTCTCCAGGCAGAGATGACCTAAGCAGGTTGCGGGGCCCAGGGCAAATCAGCCCATGCGGGGCTCCGCCCCCACTCTGATCCCACGGGCCCCGGACCCGAAGAAGCTGCTGCATCAGCAGTAGCGGGCAGGATAGCGAGCAGCTGGATGCGGAGCCACTGCTCCGCCTGGGTCTGCACCACCGCCGCTCTGCCCAGGTCTGCGGGGCCTCCCAAAGCATGTGGCTCAGGGCAGTCGCCCTGATTCGCCGTCCCACAGGGACGGCCCTGTCTCCAGGTCTCAGATAGTTTAGACATAGATTTGAAATGATCTCTAGATTTATCTGAGCCATCTTATGTTATTGTTAGGGAACAGTACAAACTTCCTCCTATTAAAAGAAAATATTGGGACTTAATGAGAAAAATAAATAATTTGTCTAGATGTTCTTTTGGGACGTATATATTACGATTTTCAGCAACAGCATTTTACAATTGGTGAAATGAACATAAATATGTTAATAAAAGAAAAACTATTAAATTAAATAGGATATCCAGATCTCATATAACCAGATTGAATGGTATCAGTATTTTGAGTAATAGGGTCCGTGTCTATATGTGTTACTATGGCAACTGTGCTGCGATTTAATACCTTTTGGAAGTAACAAGTCATGGCTCAATAACAGCCCATAGTGCACTATATGCACAGTGCACGGTTATTTTTAACAGCTACTTCATCATAGTGGCGCACTATACTAGGGAAGTGCATCATTACGGCCAAGTAGCTGATGGTCATGTGTAGACGCACCCATAATGTTCTTAGACTAATTGATAATTCCAAGCTTTTCATATAAAATAGATTATCCAGAGGTTGTCTAATATTGGTGCGAATCTAGCACAATTAAACCTAATGGATTCTTGTCTATGCAGAATTAAATAGTTCAAGTTCTACAACAAGTCATTTTGTTACTATACCTGTAATCTTTCAAACGTTTTCTTTTGAGCTGTACAATCTCAAATGGTTTCTAATTCTTGTGTGTGTCCAATTTTTTCTTCACAATGGCAGAGCTCTTCAATTTTTGGAATTCAACAAAGAAATTATCTTTTAATCTTACTGAGATGAATCCTGGTTTTGAGTTAAGGAGAAAATGGATCACTCTTTTTTCTCTGCTTCATTGAATCTACACAGCAAGCCTGGAAAAAAAATTTTGCATTCTGAAGCAACAACTCATTTCTCCCTTTCTTAATGCATAATCAGCTCCTTTTGTTTAAAATTAATGAATCTGGCAAGGAAAGGCCTGGCTTTCTGTCCCTCCCTCAAAAAGGTAGGACAGTTGGCACACAATGTGCTTGTTGTTAGCTGACTTATCAGAAAAATCTCTGAGCAAAATATGTTTAAATGTTATATTCGACAGGAACCAGTCACACCTGCAGCTTCTAGTTCCTCAGGGAATCTAAAACACAAATTAGAACGGGGCTGATGACTTTCTAAGCCCTTGCTTGCATTACGAAGTTCTACTGGCAGAGCTATATATACTAGTGATGTGAAGGGATGTGCCATTAGGAGAACTAGTGTAGCTCTGGAAGCAGAAAAGCTCTGCCTGGAGAAAAGCTCTTCTTGTGTTCACATTGGAGATCCAGCTACCTCATTGCTGCCACCCTAGTTAAAGTAGGGAGAAACTCCCCTGGGTGTGATTTAACTCTTGCTGGTCCCAGGTTATTTTTCTCCTTGAGCAACCATTTCTACTCTGGGACAAAATCTGTACACTTGTGGTTTCTCCTGGGAGAGCAGCAGCATAGATTAAGTCAGCTGATTAAGTACAAGGATAGATTAAGTCAGCTGCTATGTCTGTTAAAGACTATGGACTTGATGATCCCCTGCCGTGTGCCTTGTGGAATCAGTTACACATGTACAATTTTATACCCAGTGGATAATCAGGTTTTGGTGGTTTAAAAAGATTGCGTTTCTTATTTCAGGGAAGTCGCTAAATGATTTTGTTTGGGTTTTTTTGAGCTACTGTAGTTCTAATGGTGAGTATCCCCAGCATTATCTTCATGACAATGTCTAGCCTAATGTTATCAGACTGCACAGTACTGTGTGTTTGAACAGTTGTGTGTGTTGCCAGAACACTTAAATTAAAATGCTACATATTCTAATTCAAAATTCCAAGTCTGAATTTAGAAATATTCCAAGCTACACTGTGTTGGTCAGGTGAAAGTGCTAGTCTTCTCTTGTATGGTCTAATTCTAAGATTTTGCTAGGTCTAGCGAGGAAGAGGAGGGGCAGTTAAAGGTGGAGACATAAAGGTCTGCTTCCATTGTTTTTGAGAGGTTAGTTTAGGCTAAACCTTTCAATTTACTTGTTTTCAAATGACACTGGGGCCCTTTTACATTTATGATATGATTAACTAGCCACAAGTTCAGACAATGTATAGCACCATAAAATGGCAAACCAACAACCAAAACATCCTTGGGGCTGGTTTGCATGGTGCCATAAACTGAACATGAGGCTGCCCTATCCTGATACTGTTAACCAACCACATTTGGGTTGCAATATTCCTGATAATCAGGGATCCTGTTTTTCTCTGATTAAAAACAACACAAAACCAATTTTCAGTTTAAAAAAAAGTTACCCAAAATCCACATTTTTCCATGATTAAAATGAAACACCGCTATACACATCAATATATAAGTGGTGTTTTCATTTTAATCATGGAAAAATGTGGATTTCAGGTTACTTTTTTTAAACCGAAAATTGGGGATTATTTATTTATTTATTATTATCAGAGAACATTCAGGATCCCCTGCTGATAAGGGTGCAACTGGGCTCGTTTCTAGTCTCCAAAATTGCATGTCCTGCCATGAATGTGTGGTATGGCAGGCTATGCAACTGTTTGGACAAAGGATCAAATCCCCACATGCCATTATTTTTATGTCTGCCATCATCCTGTCACCCATCCTGGATGGAGTCCTAAAAAGTATTACAGGGGAACACAAGGGCCCTATAGAGGATCTGAGAAGCATTTAAGCTCTTAGCCAAACTTTTACGTTGCAACGCTCTTCTCACAATTTAGTTTTCTTGGTTATAGCTTGTATAGAATTTACTGAGCTGTCCCCCAATTACATTATTAATATGGTAGCAGTGTAAATATAGCTCTTTAAATCACAGATAACAGACTAAATTTCTGAAGTGAACAATTTTCTGTACAGTTCCAGAACTCTAAAACCAAAGGCATTCTGGAAATATTTTCAACAACTCTGGGATTAAAACTATTGCATTTTGATTTTTAATAGAAGTGCCACAAATATGTATACAGACAACAGATCTGCTATATTAACAGAACTATCACTGTGGTATCAATATGGACTACTCTTTTACTTTGCATTCATTTAAGAAACAAAGGCTTTAATTTTACAACTGAAAAAAATTGGAATATAAAAGCTAATGTCACTTATGATATACCAGGATACAACAGAACAATTGATGTAGAAGTTAATCTTTGAAAAAATTAGAGTATTAAAATGTATCTTGTTTATATACAATACATCTATAAATTACAGTCCACAATCAACATTCCTTTTGATAAAATATACTTTATTTAGACTTGCTGAAATCAGCAACTAATATTTTCCAGTAATAATTTCAACATAATCTTTTTTTGCACTTCCCACGCATAAGAGCACTCTCAAATTTTCCCATTGGGATTACAATATACACAGGTTCAACCACATTCAATATAAATTCTTTGGCATAAGGTGATCAACTCCTTTTCCAAAGATGTCGTAACTTCTTCTGTAACGTGCTGCATGTACAAATCTAAGGAATAAAAGTCTTTTCTTCACATTCTACCTTCTCCACTGCGCAAGTTGTCCAACTTCAATATGAGAAGTCCTCTAACAGTCATTAACTGTTGAGAAGCTGAACTAAATTCTCTAAACATTTTAAGTGGTAGCCTTTTAACTGATTTTCTTCTGGCTGTGGAAGAGCTAAAGAGGAGAAAAACAAGATTGGAGTGCTTTTTGATTAAATTCTAATACTTCACAAAATACAACACATTAAAAGTTAAATAAAACCCATGATGGATATAGGAGACTCTTCCTATTTCATGTGTATCAAGTCAGTAATCACTCTTCACCTTTCAAAGATGTTGTAACAGTGCTTCACACTAGTCCTATTAAAGTTCAACATAATCAGCCCTGGAAGCTCTCACTCAGTAGGGGCAAGGAAACATTCTTTGATCAGCCTGGGTTAACCCTAGTGCCATCCTGGCAGTTGTCTTAATGTCTAATAGTTTGATCCCTTGTTTTTTTTGTTTTTTTTTTTAAACTTTGCCTCCACAGAACAAAAGAGGAATGTGAAGAAAACAAGAAGAGCTGGTCTCTAAGAAACAAACCCTGTCCCACTTACCTCTGCTCTGCATATGCTGCTTGCTGCTTCTTGAAATTAACCACTGTGTAGGAGGAGGTAATAGGGCAGAATGGGGCATGTCCAGCACTGCCCTGGAGCACACCTGAGACTTAAAATCCTAAGAATCACTTCGTGTATGTAGCAGAAAGGGACCATCTAACATTTTTTGGTTAACTGACAAGCAAAAATGGGAGCAGGTGGATGGAGCTTGTTTTCCAGCACAGTCTTGGGATCCTTCTGGAGATGGTGCAGATAGCACGTGAGGTTTACTTCAGAAGTGCAGCATGAAGGAATTCCTTCAGCAAGCCAATCAGTACATTCCTATTTATGAGCTGTTAGCCTAGTCAGCCTTGTAAGGCTTCAGCTAGGGTAAGCTAGTTAGATAAATCTTCCTGAGGTAAGCTTTCTGAACAACTCTGCATGATTGTAAGACATAATTACAACTTCATTATTTATTTATTTTCAAACAGTACAATCTAGGGCCCTAGGTATTATAATTCATTATCTTAATCCATTATGAATTTTAATTGTGTTGATTCAACCTACTAATTTGCAAAATTCAGTAGTTCATTAAGTTATTAATGCAAATAAGTGAGGTTGTAAAATAAATATCTTGTACAGTACAAACTGCATTTAGAAAGCATTATGGATATACAAACTGTTCTACTGTAGGATAATCATGACAGGAAAACAAGAAGTTCCCTGCCCACATTCTTCACTTTTTCTTTTTCTTTTTTCTTTTTTTTTTTTAAAGAGGTTGTAACAGTATAACACTATCACAACAGAGATGAGTGCCAAGATAATCAAGTCCACAAAACGAAACTGGCAAAAATCACTTTCCTGATGTTAACCATCTCCAAAACCAAACCAAAACTCTCTCGATTTAACAGTAATTTCTTGGCCACTCCTTGTAAAAGAGGTAAGGAAGCTTGTCCCCAGTCCTACACATACTTAAAATGCTCGTGTGTTTAAGATTAAGCATTTGCAGACGTCTTTGCAGAAACAGGTTTCTAATGTAAATGACAAACTGACAAGCTCAATGGAGCTGCAGCCCTACTCCAATGTCCTGTTCAGAGAAAAGTCCCAAAACAGATGCTTTTAATTTTTCTACCAGTACAGACAGCTAATCTAAGTATAAAAGCTGTCCAAATTACAGCTACTTGCAGATACTTTCAACAAGTTTTCTAAAACCCTATCCAAGGTCAAAGTAAAAACCAGCCAACTTAGATAGCAATAAAGACAGAATAGAGCAACGAACAGTCCTGAATTCATCTCCGTGTAGTTGAATTTATCAACTGAGCAGTGTTAAGTGAGGTCAGTCTTAACTGGGCAGTGTTTCTTGTTCAAAGCTTAACCCAGAGGTAGCATGTGGCACAGAACATTATTTTGCTGTAAGCACAATCAAATGTATTGATCAAACTAATCTTTACAATTACCACATCACATTCTTATTTAAAAATTGTCACAAGAATTTTTCCTTTTTTTTTTTTTTTTTTAAAGAGATGCCTATCTGTGAATTTAAAAGGATCATTGTATAAAACCTGAAGTTTTAGAAAACCTTACAATAGAGCAAAATGGGTTTTTTTGATGTTGTACAATATAGTGTATTGATCTAGCTTGACAGAAAAATTACAAAATTTAGGTAATTTTTTGAGATGGAAACCAACTTTCTCCAATAACTTACTTTTCTTCACTAAAGAATAAGCCTCATCTATTCTTCTCTTTATTGAAGGATTCTTCAAAGTCACTTTTGCCTGTAGCACAAAAGAATAATCTATTAACCTTATTTCAAAAAATTGACACGCAATGAAACTACCGTTTCAGCCGGCAGCTAATTTCTTGGCAGCTAGGCAACAAAATATGGCATTCTAGAACTTCAGAGCATAACATGAGATTGTACCATCATACACATCGGGAAAAATTAACAGATACCAATGAAATGAAGCATTATGGACTTCACTCCTAAACGTTGCTTTCAGTCTTTGGGTACATCTACCCTTCTACTACTGTCCACCTTGTATTCCAACCTAGTGATCACTAACATTAGAAATTTCTTTGCTACATCCTAAGGGCAATGATCCAACTTAACTCTAGAAGCTCTGCTGTGCATCAGAGCCCAAGTTCAAGCTTCCCCTTAGCCTGCCACTCTTTAGTAAGTTCAGAACTCACCTAGACCATGCAGGTCACAAACATAAGTAGTCCAGCAGGAGCAAACCTATAAGTCCTTGTACTTAACTTCCAGCCCGTTTATGCCCCACTTCCCATCTCTATGGCTTGTACATAAAGCCATTAACAGAATGAGAAACAGGTAGTTAGCAGAACGATTTCTAGAGGAGCTCTGCTGTCTGTTTCTTTAGAACAGATCTTTTAAAAGAGGCCCTTTAAGAAAGAAGGCCTTTGTGTATAGCTGGCTCAAGGTAATATAGACAGGGCTGGGGGCTTGTATGGCTTAGGCCAGGGATGTCAAACTCACCTCCTGTCCCAGGCCAGATCCAGTCTGGGACACAGGGAAGCTCAGTGGTGGTAGCAGCTCTGGCTCCCACCATGTGCAGTGTGCCCTATGCCAAAGTTGAAGCTTCTGCTGCTGCCACGTCTTGTGTGGCAGTGGCAGCACATGTCGTACATGGTGGCAATGGCTTTGGCTCCAGCATGGGGCATGCAGCACACAGTGGTGGCAAGGGGAGCCCAAGGAGCTGGGCCTCTTTTAATGGTAACAGAAGAAGTGACTGGAAGGTGACCGGAACTATAATCAGCCCTTGCTCATCCTCCTATACAAGTGCCCTGGATTCCTCAGAAGGGCAGGCCAATCTTTCCTGGCCATGCCCCCTCAAATTTCAGTGGCCTACCGGTAGCTCAGTGGGCTGGATACAGTGGCTCTCCAGGCTGGATCCAGCCCATGGGCTGTATGTCTGATACCTGTCTTAGACTAGTTGAGGGAAACCCTTAGGGTAGACCCTAAAAAGAGCATTCTCTTAAGATCTATAGGGTTTATGTGGCAAATAATTTGCTTCACCAATCCTAGGCCCAAATCTTACAACTTATTTTGTGCAACTGGGTCCTTGCATTTGTGTGACGTTTCAGAGTTTTACACAGGTGTTGGTATCTGCCAAGGCCAAGCAAAATTCAGGATTGATACATAATTTTATAACTCTGAGAGGATTTGTGTTACACGATAACAAATATGTAGAGGATCAACATTAATGCAAAAGCATGCTAAAGACATCTCCTTCATTAGAGAAAATTTTCCTTTAAGTTCTGAGATTTTTCCTAACTAGCAAGTGTTTGCCAAATACTAACCTTCTGATAATTGTGAAGCAAAGCCCAAAGCGCAGATGCTCCAATTCTCTGAACAGTGAGACTGTCACTTTCCAAACAGGAAGACAGCACTGCAATAGCTTTATCTAATGAGGAAAATAAAAGCCCAAAAAGTACATTAAAATAGATTATCATCTATGAAATATTCTTGCACTGAAAATTTGCCTGTATTTCTATATATTTCAATTTTGTTATTGTATAAACTTTGTTCCTATTGTGCAATCAGAACAGGTCAAATTAGAGCAAGCACCTGCTGGACATTTTAGCACTATAAAAGTGAGCACTGAGAAAGACCACAGTAGCTCAGAATGATTTGATATTATGTATTCCTATTTGAAATCTCTGGGTTTATATTGTGAATCATGTGTAGGTGTTTACCCAGCTAACAGTGCTAATACTGCACTTTGCGACACCCTTGAAAAGATCTCACCGCATCCCAGCATCTGGTGGTACTCTTGTTGAGAATCACTAGGCCAGATTATGGAGTTGAATAATGACTGTTTATCCAGAATGCTGAATAACGATCTAAGAAAAAAACCATGAGAACACGTATGGTGCCTGTATATGTGCGGGAAGGCTGCTCTGACATGCTGTAATTACAGTGCTTGATTAATTGAGTCTGCTGGAGCGTGCCAATTAGCATGCTCCAGCTAGCCACCGCATCTCATACATAAGAACTCCTTTGGTTCAAAATGGCAGTGGGGGTACTTTAACTAAAGGTCGAACGAGTATTCTTCCATCTACAAGAAGCATTTTTGCCATACTTATCGGTATTGTGGGTTTCACCCAGAGAAAAATAAATGTAGTTTAACATAAGAGGCATTGTTTTCCAAAGGGACTAATTGCCTGGACTAAGTTTACAGAATCATAGAAAATTAGAGTTGGAAAGGACCTCAGGAGGTCATCTAGTCCAACCGACTGCTCAAAGCACGACCATCCCCAACAAGATCATCCCAGCAAGGATTTTGTCAAGCAAGGCTTAAAAACCTCCAAGGATGGAGATTCCACCACCTCTCTGGATAAACTGTTCCAGTGCTTCACCACCCTCCTGGTAAGAAGTAGTTGTGCAATTGAAAAACAGCATCTGTAACTAATTCACAATTTTCCTTTTTTATTGTCTTTCTAAATTAGATTTTAAAACTGGTGTCCTATATATTTAGGGATTCTTTCTATTTCCTTTTTGGAAAGGCATGGTCACTCATTCATAATAGATTGCTAAACATGTTACATTCATATTACAATATAATTTCAAAATACTCAATCTCAAAATTAACGATAAGATTATTGTAAAGCCATCTTGAACCTTTCTGGGTAAAACAGGATATAAATCTAAATTGTAAATCATAATCATAACAGTGTCTGGTCTATATTTGATAGTCTTATTTTTTTAATATATTTCTTCCAGTATTTTGGGTTTACATTTTTCTAAAATGTATTAGAATAGCCAATTATTAATTTAATAAACATTCTTTTAGAAACAATACTTTTTCAGTAAGTATCCCCTTTTCAATGAAAACACAGTATTGCAATACATGGACAAAAGCTTAAATGAAATAACCTTTAGGTACTTACCATTACCCAGTATCTTGGGTTTGTTAGTTGAACTAAAGCACATATTGTGCAGGATAAGAAGTGCTAAGTGGTGACTCTTATGCTTATATTTGCTCATTTCAACAATTTGGTCTAAACTGCCATTTAGCTTCATGATCATCTGCTGTCCATCTTCTCCAAAGGAAATGTTCAATAGGAGCTTTAGCCAAAGGCTGGCTAGTGTACTGAAGTTTTTATTTACTCTTTTTGGCAATGACAGAGACAGAAAGTTTTGTAAGAAGTTACTCTGTCAGAAGAGAGAAAATCCACATTAAGTTATCACAATAACTTTTCTTTCAAACCTCTTGTATTTCCCAGGTAAATGGTCTTTCCTTGTCTATTGTTTCATTATGAGTTTGCCTCTTACTCACACATTAGTAAATATAAATAATTTTTCAGCAATATTTTGTTATAAAACCTAAAGCAGGTAACAAGTACTTTTGTTGTAGCAATGCCTATTGGTGCCTCCTTGTAGACTTTCCAAATTACAGTCTTAACACAATACTCAGTTTATTGCTTCTCAGTCTGTAGATTCAAAGCCAACAATACTATAATTTACACTATATTTAAAAAAAATTAACTAAGTATTTCAGGGGATAAGGTAGTAAAAAACATGAAGTCTGGTCAAAAGGTTGTACAAAAAGTGAAATACAGAACTCCTTTCATTTATCAATCTGTATGTTAACAAGATAACATAATGCCAATTAGTCTAACACAAGTCATGCTCATATAAAGTAAAATATCCACCGTTTTATGTTTTAGCTGATTGAGTTTTGTTTCTATAGCAATACAGGAAACAAAACAATTCAATCAATGAAGTATTTCACTTTAATGAGTTATATCAGCGATCCTCAATGTTTTTAGATTCAAGGCACCTTTAAAAAAATGCCAGTTCTCAGTTTTCACTCACCTTTTGACTTCAGAAAAATAACATAACAACTCTTCTGTTGCAAACAACTCAGAAGCATATTTGAAATGCCTTGCTGTATTTTCTGAATCAAGTTTGCACACCTAACAATGCTAACACTACATGGCAACCTGTGGCTCCCTTGAAAGGATATCAAGACACCCAAGTTGAGAATCACTGTTATATGTATTTTTGATATAGTAATATTATTGCAGTACAAAATAGTGACATATTGTATCATAAAATAATATAGTATAAAACATTTAACACTGAGTGCTGCAGAAAGTATAATTAGTTAACTGATTAATAGCTAATTACTGAACTAACAGTTATCACTTCTATTTGAGCTGACATTATAGTAAACATTTGAGTGCTGCAACAGAACAGGCAATATTCAGTGGTAATATCCTTCACTTACAACTTAGAGGGAAGTTATACTGAAACAACTATGTATACTACAAACCCATATTGTTCAATATTCCATCGTGTGAAAGGCATGGAATTTCTGCTAGTAGTTAGATAGATGAGGTCAAAGCAGTTTCAGGCAGCATGCATCATCTATTTTAATACTTGAGAATAAAAGGGTCTGAAAAGCTTTGATGATTACTGGAGTAATCATTTCTTAGTTCTCTTCTTACTGCATAGGTAGTTCTGTGAAATCCTCTAGTCTTCTGAGACTGGAGCCTAGAGATTCTTTGAGGTGTTTGAAACCAGACCATGTTACTGGTCTTTGCACTAAAATAGTCTGCTTTGACTTTAGGGGAAAGTCTAGAGCTAGTGAAGTAACTCAGGGTTGGGAGAATGGGTGGGAAGAATAGAGGGTTTCAGGAGACAGGGAGGGCTAAAAATAGCTCAGTCAGGGTCAGGGCAGGATGGGAAAAGCACAGCTCGGGGGGTTGGGGCAAGCTGTTGGGCTGCATTGCAAATCTTTATAGACGTTTATGAGATCCAGTTAACCCTTTCTTAGATTGGGTTAATCTGATCTCAAACTAAGTTAGTGTACTGACTCAGGTTTTTTTTGTTTGGTTGGTTGTTTCTTTTTTTTTTTGGGGGGGGGGGGGGAGGGCTATTTAAGTTCTCTGCATAACTGCTCTATTGAGCCTATCCCTGGTTTGGTCAATCTAAATATTATCCTGTATGTACCTAAAGAGTAAAAGTAACAAGATCTGAAGAGTCTGTCCAACTGTATTGTATTTCACTGCGTATCTATTGTTCCCTTTAAATTAAGATCCCTTCAGCTTAAACAAACAAGTGGTAAACAAATACATCTCTGAAGGTGAAGGGCTCTTATGAGCAGAGTACGGTAATATATTTCCGCCTTCTAGTTTTCCCCCTGCTTTTATAGCCTTCAAGGCTCTGATGCAAAACACAGCAAAAGTTACTGGAAACTAGAAAAAAGTAGCAACAAAGAATACGAGGGTTATATAGAAGGAGGAAATGAGATGGAAGCTACTTGCCAAAAGAAAGAGAAACATCCAAAGAGGAGGATGTTTGATAGGGACACATGCAAAGAAGGTGAAGAAAAAAGCAACTAATCAGAGATGTGCGGCAAAGGAATGGGGAAAAGAAGAACAGAAAAGAGCAGGAAGAGAGATAAGCAAGCTGTAGAATTACTGATTTTCAAATAGGACAGAACAAGTATTGGTATATGAACGTATGAACGCATGACTATTTTCTATTACTTGCCTTAGGAATATTATGCAAAATGTAAATTAGGGGAAGAGGAAGGCCCAGGAGACAATATAGCAAGAGGTATTCCTACTTTGTAGTGAATTGAGAATTCCTGAATTTGATGCTTGTGAGAATAATCAAGGAACATAACAATGTTATGCTAGCCACTTCACCATCCTTCCCTACTCAATCACATTACATTGAACCAGTTATACGCACATCAGTAGCTACATTTGATTCACTGAGACTACGCACATATACAAGTTTTTTTCCTGAACTCGTACGCTCTGAACAGCCAGACACATGACTTTCATAGTTTCTCTTCAGGCATCTACCAGCTTTCAGGGCATTTGAAAATACAGAAGCAACTATGTAACACCTACTTACCTTTTGAATCACACCTTTGCAGTCATGTGACACAGCAAGGTTGGAAAGAAGAGAAAAGGCCGTTTGTTGAATTATGCTGTTTTCAGCTGCTGTTTGGGAAGCTAACTTCATGATGTTATACATAAGAGAGGTGGTAGGTGCATTTCTCTGTGTGCTCTGAAGTGCAGACGGTCCACCACTTGCCCAACAAAGAGAAGTACAACCTTAAAGGATGAAACATCATCATTAACGCTTAGAATTTAACTGCTTTACAGTTGGTATGTCTGAGAATGCCTTCACAAAAATCAGAAGATAAGAGTTCCACACTGGGGATTTGGTTAGATGACCGGGGGTTGGAATGGAGGTCCCTTCCAGCCCTACTTCTGGATGACTCTATATGACAAGCCTTTATGTCCTTTAAGCTCGGAAGTTGCAGCCCACAATACTTTACAGTGCAAAATTTCATGCTCAGATTAAATTTCCAACCCACCAAACAATTAAATTTGGTATTACACACTACACTTATTTATACTGCAATAACACTTAAAACATTCCAGCAGGTTGGATCCTAAGAAATACTAATATTAAGTAAAGATAAAAATAGGCAATTTCATTGATGTTGCTTTATGAACTAGTATCAACAAATATTTCTTACTTCTATGACACAAAACAGAAGTGGTTTAATGAACTGATGGTGAGAGGGAGATAACGTGATTAAATTAAAACCACATACCTTCACAAGCAAACAAAAAGAAGCAATATTTTTTTTGTAACAGATGCACTCTGGTCAAGACCAGAAGAGACCCTTAGATGATTTAGTGCGACTTCTAGTCGCCGTAAACCATTAAGTTTCCCACAGACACTCTCATATTCAGCTCAACAGGTAGTATTTGGCTAACGTATTGCTTCACATTTTAAAAACTGGAGAGGACAGAGAATAAAAAGACTTGAAAATAATTGGAATGCAGGAGTCTCTCTTACAGAGAGAGACTTTGAGAGCTCAGTCTGTTTTGTTTCCACGCTCTAATCAAATCAAGTGTCCGAAGTACCTTTTTGAGGAGAAAATACTGGGGAACTATTGGGTAGATATTTAACAGGATTCAATAACTAGAACATGGCCACCAGATAAATTCATAATTATAAATAAATAAAAGCACAATTTATTAACTGTGATGGTGATTAACTTGCCCAACAAACTCTCAAGGGAAGCGGGAGATTTTCCATGTTTGATGTCATCAGATCAAGTATGGAGGCCTTTTTAGGAGATGCTCTTTAATTAAATAAGTTACTGGGCTCAACTTGGGTCAAATGAGTAAAATGTAATAGTTACACTGGATCAGGGTTTTTCAACCTTGTTTAGTCTAAGTGTCTAAGTACCCCCGGCCGGATGCCAAGTAGGGAGGCAGGGACGGCATGCAGGCATGGAGCACCGCCGCCTCAGGAGCAGGGCCAGGGCACAGCATGGAAGCTCTCTGGGCTAGGGTGAGGGCAGTGGCGCCCCTCTACGGGGTGGGGAAACTCACTGGGCTGGCGTGTGGCTGTAGTGGTCAGCCCCCCCCCTCCCCCCCCGGACCGGTCCAAGTACCCCAAGGGGTACGCATACCCCCAGTTGATAACCCCTGCACTAGATGATCTGATTGTTTCTTCTGGTCTGGTCTTAAACATCAAAGTGAATAATTTAAAATGCCACGTTTCCAGTCTTTCAGAAGTACAAACTTCATGTTGACACTTGAGTATATTCTGAATAAAGGATCATTGCAACTATTCTCTGTCACGCAAGTAGTATTTCCACACAATACATTACAGTGCTGTGGGACTATTGAGATTCTGAGAGTTCAAGCTTGGCTAAAATTTTATACTCGTCTTGAAAGAATAACAAAGTCATTTCCCTTCAAAAGACTTGAAATAGGTACCCAAGGTAAAATCCTAATCCCATTAAAGTCAACAGCAAAAGTCACAATATTTCACTTGCTATCTTTTTCCTTCCTTAGGAAAAACATACAACCTTTCTGACATTAAAACTTATAAAATACTTCCCCTCTATGTATCCCTTTCCACATTTATTAAAATTGGTTAAATGATTTTGTCATGTTATACTGAAATGTGACACACTTACCTGCCAGATAGTTTGCAGTGTAGACACAAAGCAAATGCAGACCTATTTGCATTAAGGAATCATCCATTAAAAACCATGGCCAGAGACAGTGAAGAACAGGGACAAGGTGAGCCTCAAGTGCTACTGCCTATCAAAAAAATGAGAAGGACATAGTACAATCCTGAATACCATTGTAAAGAATTATGTATTAAAGGATAACACTTAAAAATTCTTTCCTTTTCTTTATACATGAGAAGTTGTTACTAGTATAACAACTAGTGAAGATTTAAAAAAAAAATATTTTCCCCTCAGAGTTTCTACTTTAATTTGTTACTTTAAATAGCAGTGGAGCCAGAATAGACACCTTTGGTTCAACATGGAAATGTTTCCTCAAGAAAGTTTTCAAATGAGCATCTGAAGATTTGATTGAACTTTGCATGAACTTTGACTCTATAAAATTGTTTACAACAATACGTGCTGATATGTGCCTATCAAAACCCAGATGCTGAAATAGTTTCCACTGATTTGGTAGTAAGTTCTCAGATATATACTTTTAAAACTAATGGTTGCTTACTAGCAACTGAATATATTGCTTTTGTAAATCTATACTTACAGTCAATACTTCCTAGAAAGCAAGGTTGTTGCCTACAAGTGAAGTTCTTGGAGAGTAAAGTTTATACCACACAATTAATGGCTCCAGACTGTCATATTGAAATACACTATGCTGCCCTGCATGTACCCGCTACCAAGCCAGTAGTAGCATTTGCATGTAGTGCTGGTACTGCAATTAAACAGTACAGACAAAAGCAGGGTTAAGAAGGGCACCGCCTCATTTCATAAATTGTCAAACAAGAGGTACAGAACTTTAATTTTAGTCAGTAATCTTCCTTTCTCCATCAATAAATGATTTCTTCAGATTTCTGATGAAAGAGACTAAGAACAAAAAATTTAAGAAGGTAAATGCTAATTAATCATCTGATCTAGTGCCTGGGTTACTGGTGGAGAAAGAAGGATACTAGCCTACACAAACAGCTACATCCGGTTTTCTGACAGTGGTATATGTCCATTTAAGGATTGTAGGGTTCAAGCCTCATCATAAATGGTTGAGGTCAGGCACAATTACAGACTACTATGTAGCATTTATACAGAAGCTGTTACCCTATAGGTTGCAGTGTAGCACCTCTTGCTGCAGTTCTAATGTGGGTTCTTGCAGTGCACTGCCCAAAGACAGCACAAGGTGTAAACCAGTCCCATGACAATGGAAAAGATGAAGAGACCAAGTGGAGTGAAAATTCATGAAAGGAGTAGGGTAAGGGATTATGAACAGGAAAGGAAGAAAAGTAGTAAACCAGAGACACAAATGTACCAAAGTTCAAGGAAAAGGAGCTGGAAATTAAAACATGATAAAGAGGAGAATAAAAGAGAAATTTTAAAGTACACAGAAATTAGATTAAAGGAACTGAGGTAGGGAAAAAATGCCAGATAGAATAAAGATCCATGAGCAGGAGAAATGTTAAAAGACAGAAAAATAGCCAGCTCCAGAGGATCAGGGCAGAAAATGTTATATGATAAAAAGTAAAAGGCACTAAGAATATATAGATAAAAATGAACAAACTCCCCTCTTTGCTGTAGTCAGTTTAGTTGTTTTTCTTTCAGAAAGGGTAGAGGAAATAGACTGGATGGAGAGGAGAGATGGAAAGAAGTGGCATTTGCTAAACTTGTAAGCCTCTCCCTCATGTACTTTTCTGTTGCATACCCATGCTCTTCTCCATGCCTTCCTACATTATCCATTTTTTTCTACAGGCATCCATTTTTTCACTTCAAATGTTTGATTTTTCTAACAAGGGCAAGAAAGAGAAGGGAAGGAAGCAGGAAGAGGGTATCCAGCACATGTAGCACCACAAACTTTTGGACAACCTGCTACAGATATTCAGCATTTTATTTGTCTCAAAATTTGTTGGAAGAAGTTTGTATAAAGTTGTTTTCCATGTCATAGTTAAAAGTCTAACATATGCATACAATATGCTCTGTTTTAGGTCAATGAAATTAAAGCTTTTTCACACAGGGCTATTTAGCTGAGCCTTAATCAACACGACAGCATTTGAAATTGAACAAACCTGATCTTTATTCTTCAAAACAGTTAACTAATTGCATGTGATCTATGTAATATGACTACTTACTTTGCATTCTTCATTTCTGTACAGGCAGTTTCTTAGAAGCTGCATGGCACCTTTTAATTCTGTGATAAGGCTGTCCTCCTGTATAGACAAAAATATTTAAAGCTGTTCAGTATGAAAGGACTATTAATTTTGTATATAGAACAGGAATATTCCAGGGATCAGGGTTTTCATCTGAAAGTTAAGGGGAACAGCGTTTAGGTATCTTCTCTACCACAGACTTCCTGTGTGATATTATACTTAGTCTCTCAGCTTCCTAACTATAAAATGAAAAGAACAGTTTTTTTCTACCACGAATGGTATAGCAAAGAAAGATAGTAAAAGACTGAAAGTTGCTCTGATACTTGGATTCTAAAGCAGAAAGGGGAATTTAACAGATAAGTATATAGCACATCTGATCTCATGACCACTCTTAACACAAAGGCACTTCAATCATACCACCATTTAGGACACTGACATGCTAACCACCTGTGAAAGATGATCATAGTTCTGGGAGCTCAACTACCACAGAAAGCTATTTCTGTTCTCTCAAGCATAAAAGGAACAAAGGTATAAAATAGGGTTCATGCTTCATCTTAAAGTGCTACAGTAGTGCTTGATTTTAAGTTGTGTCATGTTTACCAGTATTCAATGATAAAAATAAAGCTTTACTATCACATAGCTATGGGTGGATGAAGTGGAAGGAAATATGCAGGTTATTTTTTTTAAGAGATTGTTGTACCCAGTTTTCTTCTCATTTTTCATAGGATCATAGGAAAGTAGGGCTAGAAGGGAGCTTACAAGGTCATCTAGTCCAGCACCCCGCTCACGGCAAAAAACACCTCTAACTATCCTCAGAGTCAGTCAGAAAGATCTTTCTCATCTCCAACTTGTATTTTCTCTGGGGCAGCTTAGGTCCATTGGTCTTAGCCCTATCCCATACATCCACAGAAAAAAGCTCAGCTCCATCCTCTCTATAATTGTACTCTAGGTGTTTGAAGACCATCATCAACACCCTCTCACCTCCTGTCTTCTTTCCTCCATACTAAATAACCTTGCTCTTTCAGCTTTTCCTCGTAAGTTGTGCTTTGGAGGGCCCTAATCATTTCTGTAGCTCTGCAGTGGACTTTTCCAGTCTGTCCACATTCTTCTTGAAACACGGGGCCCAAAACTGGACAAAGTACTCTAGGTGGGGCCTCAGCAATACTGAAGAGAAAGGAAGAATCCCTTCCCTTGATTTGCAAGAAGAAACACTGCTGTTAATACAACACAGTACATCGTTAGTCTTTTTTGCAACAGGAGCACGCTTGGCTCGAATTTATCTTATAATCCACTATAAACCCCAGGCACTTCTCTGCAGTACTAAAGACTAGCAAGTCATTCCCCGGTTTGTATTTGTGCATGCAACTATTCTGTCCCAACAGCAGCACTTTGCATTTGTCTTTGTTGCATTTCATCTAGTTCATTATACGAAATACACTAAAACAGCCATTGAAAAGTTGCCACACAATTCTATATGGACTATGTAACTGTATTTAAATAATAAATCCAATCTGCAATCTGCTTTGCAAAAGCCACATTTAAAACGAGCACTGTATGGATATTACTGACAACTGGCTTAAGCTGTCTGCAGGAAAAGGTCTGTTTACAGCTTTTTCTATCTAATTAATGCTCATTTCATTGTTACTCAGAGCACACGTAGCCTGTGCTCAGGTGTTTTCACCTCATTTAGAGTCATAACAATAGGCGCAAGGCATAGAGAGCCTTGCTTCTAGTAACAGCCTTGAAATGGACAGGATCTTGCCAATTGCCTGGCTGCTATTAAAACACAGACATCATTTTAGATGGGTCACAAAGATTAACCATGTACGTATTTCCTGATGGCCAAATGAGCCTGCTATACACAGTTTAAACTCTATAACGCTCAGCTGAAATTTGGTTTGGTTTATTGTATAAAGCAGGGGTCAGCAACTCTTGTGAAGGAGAGATCTTCTTTGTTGAAAGAGGAAGATTTTCTCCCAGATCTGGCAAGTTTCCTGTGAGAGAAACTGCATGAATATCTGTATCCTCCCAGTAGCTAGAGGAAGAGAGGCATTTCTCCCACTAGAAATGTAACAGACCAGAGAAAGGAGGTAGTAAAGTTCCTGTAATAAAGTAAAAGAGAATAGAAGGAAAACAGCATCTACAATAGGTACTTTTCTGTTCACTGGCTATGCAAAGAGATTGGATGCAGGGGGTAGGGAAATATACAGGGAGTGGGATTACAGGGGAAATTGTGGCTTGATAGTGAAATTGAACAGGAAGTCTAGGATTAGCTGGGTAAGGAGAATGGAATAAAACAAGTCTGGGCATCAGATGTTGATTGGGCAAGTGTGGAGAACAGCAATGCACTACTTCCTGGGGCAGGTAAATTAGGGTCACACATGATCAGGTTGGAGGAGACTAGGTAGAAAGAGTCAAACTTTGGTTGAAATACACATAATATACTGAGACCACTTGAATATATCCCTTTTAGAACCTGTCATCAAACCCAAAATTCCTGTTTTCATGTTCTCTGCTATGAGAAAAATAAGTGAAATCTAATGCCAGTGTGTGTGTTATCACCTGCCAGTGCTGGTTCATAGAGAATGAAAGCCAACTATTTCTCTCATAGCTCCATCAGGTCTGTGAAGTGAAGCTAAAAGCTCCAATCCTGACTATGACCCATTCTGTTAAGATGATGCCACAAGAATTTGGAATGTGGTTTTTTTTCCATTTTGTTATTTAACATGCCTCCATCCCCAGTTCCCCTCCCCCTCCAAAAAAGAAAAAAACCTTAATAAATCACATTAAAAAAAATGAATTGAAAGATTGCAAAATCAATTCTTCAGAAGTTGGAAAATTCCAGAACAATTGTGGAACCTTGATTTGGAACCTATTGCCATGCATATGCTGGTCTTTAATTTCATGATTACATGGCGGGGGGGAGGGTTGTTAGGTTTTTTTTTAAACAGGAAATCTGTTTTATGCTCTGTACATGATGGGAATGCTCCTTGGATTAGCCATGGATGTACTGTAAAAAAAAGTTGGTGGTAGCTCCCTTCCATTATTTTTTAGGTTTGTAGTAAATGAAGCAGGTGACTGCAGAATAAGGAAAGATTTCCACTTTTTCAGAGCAACAATGAGCTGTCTTAAGTGAATCACACCCTACCTTTCCTTCTCAAGAGGTTAAGCAACTAAAATTAGGTGACAATCAGAGGTCCATTTGAGTTTCTTCTCTCTATAAAGATGCAGGTATTCCATTAAAAAAACAACTATTTACCAACTATTCATTTTCAAGAAATCATATAAAAGGACTAATCTGCACAAATGCCTTCTACAGTTACAATTGTTTATTTAGGCTGATAGATTTTAGAGTTACCTTCTTCTTCTGTGTGGGTTTTCCAGGCCTTAGGGAATCTAGGTTCAGCTGCGCATGAATGCGCTTCATCTGTTTGATGCAGCTGTCTATGAGGTTAGCTGAAAGACAAAATCCCTACATGATTTATAACAATATTCACATTCAAAAGTACCAAATCATGCCTGTGAGAGTGTAAGGTATCTTATTTCAAAAACAACTTTTCAATTATTTGTTTCCACACAGCAATTAAGGTTCTCTGTATGAGGGAAATAAAATGAAAGAGTAAAAACTAATTCATTTTGTTACTCAAGACATCCAGGAGTATAGAACAATTCAACTGGCAACCAAAAATATTAATTTATCTTCAATACCTACAGCCAGTTTGTAAATGCATTAATAAAAAAAATGGACAAAAGTCCAATAATCCCCTAATCAGAAAAGGCCAGGAACTGATGGAGTGCAGAACACCTGTTTGCATTCTCTCTGCTTCTGAATACATGTGTCGAGGCACGTGGTCTTGCTACAAAATCAGCTTTCATTTTTTTCCCTTGAAAAAACAAAAAAAAATCCGAAATCTGTGTGGCACACATTTTCTGAGAAAATGTTTTATGTGCTAGATGTTAACGACTGTACTTAACCTAACAGCAGTGGCTACGCAATGAAATCTCTTATATTTTATATATAGAGTGCTCTTCTTCTCAAAGGAATTTAACAGTGCTTCATAGATTTCAAGTGTTATCAATCTATTGCAATAAAAAGAAAAATAAAGAAAAAAGAATTACGTTGTTTACCTACAAAGTACAGCCAAGCTACCTTTGAGATGAAAAGTGACAAACTGTAATAGCATACAGAAATACTATGCAACGGATTAGGGCAATGCATTAATAACATTTACTATTACTAATTTTTGAGTTCCCCAACGAAGTACTAGATCCTGCTTTTTCCCCCAGCACCAGCTTCTGCTGAGCTGCTGCTACTCATTGGGGCTGGGACAGGCAGATCTGGAGTGAGTGTTGCAGGGACCCCAACCCCCCTGCATGGGGCAGGTTGGGGCTGCGTGCTCAGCCCAAGGCTTGGGCCCTGCCCGCATGGAACCTGTTTAGTCTCCACAGGGCCAGGGCAGAGGGGAGCTGCAGCTGGAAGGAGACATCATTGCCAGGGCTGCTGGGAAATGTAGTTTGGCTGTGGAGCCACCCCAGCCCAGCTATGCACCCAGAAGTGGCGGGATGCATCATGGGCCAGATGGCACCTGGACTATGCAGGACAGAGAGCTGCCACGGGCCAGACAAAATCCCTCCGTGGGCTTTACTTTAGGACAGGGATGGGCAAAATAACACAGCAGGCAAATGCTACTACTGTGCACCTCCTGAGGCAACTACTAGGTTCTTCATCTATCCAGCCCAGTCTGCAGATGCTCTTGAATGCTTTGGAAGAGAGTACATCAATGTAGGGATATAATACTACAGCAGGGCTCCTTAACTCCTCAAGTATGAAAACAGTAGGGGTAGCTTTGGAGAGAGAATCACTACAAAGGCTATAAGCTTGTAGGAAAAAGGCAGGTTTAGATGCATGTCTTGCATGCATGGATCAAAATTAAAGCTGTAATTAACGTGTAGAGAAAGGTTAGAATGCAGCTTATACAAGAACTTTAAACATTAAAAATCTCTAAATAGCAACTTAAGATAAGTTTACATAAATATTCTTTTACCATTAACACTTGTCATTTATCAGTAATGTATTTAAATTATTAAAACAACTTTAAGGGTACATCCTTGAAAGCTGAATGTTTTATTTCTTAATGAGAACAGAAGGTTTTAAAATACTGTGACTGCTTAAAAGGACACAAAGTAATAGCCTTGTTTTATCACATGACCCATATCAAATAGTTTGAAGATTTCTGAAATGATCAATTAGATGCATTAAGCATGAACAACCTTAAAAATTAACATTCCTGCCTTTGCTTTCCTATTTTTGGGTTTTGTTTTGTTTTTTAATTCTTTTATTAAAATAGAGTTAAAAAGATCAAATGTTTCATTACTGTCTCTCTTTGTCTGCTTTCATGTTTTAACCATGCTGTAGGGTTTCAAGGCTAATCAAAGTACAATAAAAGCATCTACTGAAGCTCATGAACTCTATATTAAACACTTGAAAGGAAAATTAGGGCATAATTCTGGAAACTGGTAATGATCTACTACGACTTTTTTCCTAACATTAGTTTCTATGATTAATTAAAAATGATTTAAAAATTAATAAATTTGTAGAGTTTCAATATTTACTGTGGATTAACTGATGCTTAAATCATTGACATAATACGTGATGTAAAGGAAGTGTAATGAACAAAATTTTGGGAAAAGTCATTAACCCGTGTTTTATTGGAAGGAAACATCCCAATATCATGTTCTGAGTAGTTTCATTTCATTCATGAGAATGCAAAATATTGAGTATTACAACATAAATACATTCTTTAATAGATTATGAATGCTATAATAAAATGTTTATATAATATTCTGCAAATGACACAAGATGCCAGAATTCTCTATCATTTCTAGAAATGTCCTTCCTTTTCATGTCCTTGTAAATATATAAAATAAATATATGTGATGGAATGGCAATAACAGTGCAAGTTGTCCAGTGATTACCCTTATCCTGGACCAGGTCATTCTCTCTGGAATCACGAGAGGGTAGTTTAACCCTTTTAACTAGTTGTCTCTGTACGCTTTATGGTATTTGTGGCATAGGAGCAGTAAATACCTAGCTGGGTGGTAAACTGTGTAAACACTTATGCACTGGACACTGAACAGTGACCATCATACTTATTTTACAGAGGCTGCTGTCAGATGTTCACTACTGACTTTGGATGGACAGCTATATCACTTTAAATGAAATTCTGCAAGTTGAAACTTCAAATATTGCCAACCTTCAAATATCAAATATTGCCAAACTTATTGGCGATATTTGATCCTATCCAGAAAGAAAAGAAACTACAACTTTTCCAAAAAGTTGTCAGGCTGTACTGGATAATACCATTCATTTATTACTGTAAACTTCACTAATTCAAAATGGATTTGCAAACCAACGAACCAACCAACCAAAAAAAAATGCAAAGTAGATCCGCAAAAGCAGTATTAAAACAAAAGCTTTAATTCTAGGCTGAAAAAAAATGTAAGATGCACTGGAAATGTTTCATTTAGAGTATAAGGTTTCTTTAAGCTCACCTTGCAAGGCACGTTTCTGTGTAGTCTTACTGACAGCCAACAGTGTCAGTAAAGCACTTGCACAAACTCGCTTCAGCATGTCCTTAGAGGATTTTCCTTCATAGCTCTGCAAATAATGCAAGATTCATCACCACACTGGAAAAGTAAAACAGATCCTGGAGAAATGTTCATGTTGAAAGCAATGTTTATACCTACAGAGGTGATGCAACATTTCAAATTCTCATTCTAATGATGGACTAATATGTTCCTGTCCCCTACATGTGAGGGACTAACCCATATTACAGATGATTCACCAATTTCTCCAAAATGTTCTATCATTTTTTCAGACAAGGTAAGAACTGAATTTCTCTTTTCACTCTATTCTCACTTCCTTTCCTTTCTCGTTACTCCCCCAAAACCCGATTTCTTTTTTGTTACTCATGTTCTCAACATGGAACTCCTATGCAAAAATCTAATCCTCTTTCTCTAGCAATGACACCTTGCTCCCATTCTTTTACTGGCTTCCAACACACTTTCTGCAAGATGAAGGAATTAGAAGGCTTTATTAGATATTAATACTTGAGAATGTCTTGAGAGTAAAAATAAACTATTAGAGCACATTTTTCCAGCTACCAAAAATATCTTTTTTTATTTTATGTCATACAAGACATAAGATGGTTCACTGTTCTACCAACAGTAATAATACAAATAATTGGACATTAGACCTTTTCTTCCATAGATCCATAGCACTTTACAGAAATTAAACAAATACTCTAATTTTTCAACCCAGTTACCTCATCAACTTAATGGAGAGGACACTTGTTTATAAAATCAGTTTCTCAAAGTCAACCACATCACTTGAAGCATGAAATCTCCTGAGCAATGGTCCCTAAAATACCAACCCAAACTAGTATGGAAACTAACTGAAATATATATGTATTATAATCCACAATCAGCATATTGCAACCGAGTGAAGAAACTTTAATATTTTTATCAATAAAATGAGAAGTATTTTAATAAAAAAATCATACCATGTAGGGCACATTCTCATGGTCAGGGACCTAATAGATTGTACCCCCACTATTTCCATCAAATATATCTGCCTCTATTACCTTTTGTCCTTTAGCTAGGAATACTCAAATAAAATATATATTTTTTTCAAACTTTAATGTGCAATAAAGCAACAACATTTGCTCTAGCATTATAATAATTTACCAAAATCTGGATTCAGACAGGACTGAAAAGGTCAAAAGATGAAAATCAATATTTTTAGTGCAGAAAAAGAGTTCCAGTGATATGGGATTAGAACAGATTAGAATACAAAGGTAGAGTGTGCAGAATGGTTCTGTAGTCTATATATTATTAATGTAGAGTTAAAAATAAAGATATAGATAGCAATTGCCAAGAAAACATGTTTTACAATAAAATGGAAGAGCAATATGCTTTAAGAACAGAGACACAAGGATAGTACTACAAGCATAGCAGGAAAGATAGAAGGGGAATCTTTTTTTGGTAAGACCTCTCAGTAAGTGAAAATCTAGAACAAACTTATTGCTTATGTACAGCTATAATAACAACTGAGAACAGATTTAACATCACTGGGGCTAAAATATGATAATACTGTAATTCTTATGAGTAAGGGAACATTTTAGTTGGTCAAAGAAATTACCAAAGAAAGGAGAAGTTAATGGAGCAGAGTACTGCAAGTCATCTTAGATGCTCATAAGACAAATAGGGAGAAGTGGGAGCTAAAGGAAAACAATTTTAGCTCAATTCTTATAAACACTGGCATTAGGAAATCAGAAGCAGATTTTCTAAGACACCAAAATGATTATGTACTCAATTCCCACTGAAATTCCTTAATTTGATTTTCTGCTTTTTGCAAATTTCTCACTAAGGAAGTAGGCAAATGAAAAATTTACTATAAGGTAACCTAGGGAGTAAACTTACATCTCTATGGTATAGTAACTGCCTGTGGGCACACTGATGCTCCACTGTATACAATATACCCTCAATTAAAAAGAACTTTCAGTAACCTAGTAACGTATGCACACCGTAAGTCCTCAAATGGGGACTCAGTGGGGGAAAACAGGCTGGGTTTGATACACCTTCTGCTAATACAGTAAAGGATAAAAGGGGGACAGAGTTATGGCCAAGTTCCTGTCCTCCCCAAACCCAAACTCATCAGGCGTGTCAAACATACAGCTCACAGGTCAGATCTGCCCTGCAGAGCCTTGCCAACTGGCCCCCAGTGCTGCCCCTGGGGCTGATCAGACCCACACAGGGGACATCATATGTCCGTGCCACAGGGCTGGTCAAAAGACTGGACTGGATCCCAGAGCAGCTGGAAAGTGTACTGCATGCAGCACAGTCCACTTCGAGCAGATGCACACCAGACATGGTGGCTGCTCTAGCCTGTCTGGGACCCACACTGAGCATAGTGTTTGCAGATGCTCTGTTCAGCACAGTCTGGCCGGGGTGGCTACCATATGCGGAGTGGCTGGCCCTCTGGGGCGCCCTCCCAGCGGGGGAGGGCCTGCCACTCTGGACAGACTGCACCATACCACCCCCATTCCAGTTGCTGTGGGATCTGTACCACATGGAGCATGGGTCCCAGATTGGCTGGACAAGCTGCTGGATCAAGTATTTGCAGGGGTGTGGGGGAGGGGTCTGTTGGCCCATGGACCAGCCCCACACCACTCATCAGGCCTACAGGGCGGCATGAATTTGACATCCTTGCCTTAAATAGTATGCAATTAACACAACTGAAAAAAACCAACATCCTAGGCAATGAGAGAAGTATAGCTAGGACATTAAACCAGGAAGTCCCTAAACGCTAAGCAACTCTTGCAACCAACTAAAAGCTTCCTTCCTAAACTCTAAGGTAAGTGAAAGAACACTATTGTGGGTAATTCAAAACTTGCACAGCCCTAAATCTATGCTATAGGTTCAGATTCCAACTAAAGGACACCAAACAAAACCCATAAATAAACCCAATATAGTGGACAGCTGATGGAATCAGAGTCATATCACCAAGTATTCAGTTTTCCATACATCTACCTTACTGGAAAAGAGATGTAAGAATTCTTTTCCTGTTACAGAATCTTGGGATACATGAATAAGTATGATAGAATGTTTAAACCTTAATGATCTTTATATGTTATTAGTTTCCTCAATTTACCCATTACATTTTGACTTGCATCTTAAATGGCCAGACAAGGAGCTTTTGCAATCCGTCCACTCATTTGCAGGTCACAGCTCTGAACCTGCAGAAGGGATGTCTCTTCAGCTGTGGTCTCCACTCACCTCAATGCCGGAAGCTGCAATGCTTGTTGCACAACCACCACCACAGCTTCAGTGTCTGGGTGCAGTACTATTAAAAGGGGTTTAGGTTGTAGCCGTGTTGGTCTAAGGACATAGGCAGACAAGGTTCCTTGGGTGAATTTGATATCTTTTATTAGACCAACCCAAATAGTTGGAGAAAAGTTATTAAGCAAGCTTTCGGGTTCAAAAACCCTTTGTCAGGCTAAGGAAGTTTCAGCAGTTGGTGTGCGCTCTTCCTGGTTGGAATGAAAAGTAAAGAAGCCAGGGGCTGGGCTGGGGAGTCAGTTGCCAGGCAGATTATAATGTATCAAAAATCCAATGTCTATGTTTAGTCCCTGATCTCTAGTATCCAGGAGGTTGATGAAATGGAGCTCATAGGTTCGTCTCTGGGAAGTGTTGTGTAAGTTTCCCTTGAGGATCAGGACTGAGAGATTGGAGAGAGAGTGGCCCTCCTGTGAGAAATGTGCCCCCACCGGTAATTGGGTATTTCTGTCTTTGATAGATCTCCGGTGTGCGTTCATTCTGGTGCGCAGTTGTTGTTTGGTCTCTCCTACATATTTTCCATCAGGGCATTTGGTGCATTGGATGAGGCATATTACATTTCTGGAGGTGCAGCTGTAAGATCCTGGGAGGCTGATGGCTCTGTTGTGGGGTGTAGTAATAGTGGGGGTGGTGGAGATGTGTTGGCAGGTTTTGCATTTCTTGTCCTGGCACAGTCTGGATCCTTTTGGTGTGTTCTGGGCTTGAGGAAGTTTGCTTCTGGCGATGAGGTTGGCAAGGTTTGGTGCTCGTTTAAAGGCTAGGATGGGTGGCTCTGTCTAGTATGGGTTGCAATTTTTTGAGGATTTTCTGTACAGGTTCAAGGGAGGGGGTGATACGTCATAACCAGCGGTGTGCGATTTGTGGGGGGTTTTCTTCTGTACCGCAGCAGTTCTTCATGTGGTATCCAGGTGGCTCTTTCAAACATGTGATCTACCTCTCTGGAGGAGTGTCCTTGTTGGGTGAAAGCCTTTTTAAGATTGGTGAGGTGGCAATCCTGGGTGTTCTCTTCAGTACAAATGCAGTGGTATCTGAGGGCTTGGCTGTATATCACAGCTTTTTTGGTGTGTTTAGGGTGATTGCTGGTTCTGTGCAGATATGTATGTTGGTCTGTGGGTTTCTTGTATACTGTGGTCTGTATTTTACCCTTCTGGATACTGATCATTGTGTCTAAAAAGGAGATGTTGGTGCTGGAGTATTCTAAAGAAAGTCGGATGGAGGGATGGTGACTGTTGAATTTCTGATGGAACTCAATCAGAGATTGCAGGTTCTCAGTCCAAATGATGAAGATGTCATCGATGTATCTTAAGTATAGCAAGATCATTTTGGATCCAGCTTGGGCTTCCTTGATCCTTCTGAGAAAGTCATAATTAACCAGCAGGACGGGCAGTTAGCCAACTTTCTTTCAAACAGGAAAGAAAGTATGGGCATCTTGGACTTCAGCACTCTTTCTGCTAATAATTGCATATGACTATACATGACTATATGACTTAGGAATTTGGGTTATAGTGCAAAAGGAAGTACTCAGTCCACACTGCTAGAACTTAGCACATTACTTCCTTTTGGCCTTTCACTATTGAGGGTGCAGCATTTGCCACAGATTCTCATTAGTGAGGAGGATGATATTGACTGGATCAGAAACTCTGCATAGAAGGTCTCGCTGTTTGGGAGCCATCTCTGAAGTGACTGATGTTTTGATCTTAACAATCTCTACAATTCCCACAAAGAGCTGGTATTGGTCTGTCCCTGGCTGTAGCTCCTCTTCATATTCCAATATGATAACCTGACCAGGATGCCTTACTAGGAGGAGAGATTTCCTTCCTAAAGCAGATTAGTTTTTTGTTTTTTTTTTATTTCTATGATAGCAATGATGGCATCCCATATAAAAAGAACATGGTCACACACAAGATGGTGGGGCCAATCACAGTAGATCACTGTCAGATGAGTCTTATAGCAGAAGCTCAGGTCTTCCAGCAACATCACCAGCATTCTTAAGAGGGTTCTTTACTCAATAATGGGCATATTTCTCCTGCCCAATTACTATGAGTAGTAGATTTTGTTTAGAGGCAGTACTGTCACATATGTCCTTGGTACTAGTCTTAGGTGGTGTCGATGTATTTAGGTACCAATGATTAATCTGATAGTACCAAAGAATAATGTTACTCACAAAAGGCAGGTTTGATACTGAAGTAAGTGTCAGGGGAGCCAACACTGGTGTTTGAGGTGTCTGCTGCATTGCTGATTGCTCCTTCCTGTTAGCTATCATAGCTGAGTGTGCTTAGAAGACTTCTCTCTGGAGGTTGTGCTTTGCCTGTCACTGAAGAAAGACCACCACATTCCTACTTCTGAACTTCTTTCTGCTTTGCCTGCAAGACCTCTTTCAATGCAAGACCTCTTTAACACCAGAGCAGCTGGTGACAAATTTCATTTTGATGTTGAGATTGACTCTTCCAGTACCAAAGTCAATGACAAATGCCAGCGTTGGTGCAGGATGTTTCTTCAACAATATCTTTTCTGTTTTTGATGGATTGCTCGGTGATACTGGTTTGTCAAGTTGTACAAATCTGTAGCTATTTATCTTAGAGTCTGTGTAGACTTTTATGGACCTTTACAGAAAAGCCTCAAGGCTTATGCATTCTAGCAAAATATACCAAGAAAGGTACATCTGTAGATGCTTCAAAACTGGCTGGAAAAAGGGTGAGTTTAAGACCGTACAGCCTGTTTCACTGAGCCTGCAGAGATTCAGGTGAGCTAAACTTGCCCTGGATGACACTACAGGTACAGCAGTCACTAAATGCCACTGAAGCCACTACAAAAGTACATTTGTCCATGCCCAGAGAAGCATATTGTGCATGTTCAGTTCAGAATGTACAAGATAGGGTAATTCCCCAAAGGACATACAAAAATCATAGAAGGCTAGAAGCAGTTTGAAAATCTGAAGAAATTAATTTGAACTAAGAAATAACAGTTTGCATTTGTGCCGGACACTATTTTGTTACTATGCCATTCTCCTCTTCACATCCTCCACTGGGAACACAAGGAGGGATAGAAGACATGTGTAATGCTAAAGGACACTGCTATGCAACATCTGATCTTGTGTGCCTGCATAGCTACACGAGAACTGACTCTACCACATAGTTAAAAAAAATCACCATTTCACTTTGTGCTAAAATAATGGAATATTAAAAAGAAAAGTCACTAGACATTTAGATATCAGAATAATATGAGGAATAAACCACAGAAGTTTATAAAGAACAAATGCTGACAGACAAACCTATGAAACAAAACAATAAATGTAGGAATTTTGGTTTTAGTAAATCATTTAGTATATTTTTGTATTGAATATTACTATTGCTATCAAATACACTGTGACAAACTGCAGGTAGCTCAGAGCAGGGCAATGGAAATGATTATGAAGCTGAAAGGATTGACTTGTGAGGAGAAAGAAGTTAAATATATAGTACCATATACATCTTCTGAGTCGTGAGCAATGAGAGACATTTTACTGGTCTATAAATAACTGAAGGGTGTAAATATCAAGGAGGGAAAGGAATTATTTAAGGAAGAACAGGAAAGTCAAAATAGGAATAATGAGGTGACATTAAGAAAGAAAAAACACTTAGGTTGAATATCAAGAAATATGTTCTGTCAGGGAGATCTGTTAGGCTGAGGAATAGTTTTCCCAAGGGAAGAAGTAGAAGTTCAGTGCTTGGCAGATTTAAAACTGGACTGGACAATGCATTAATAAATGTTTTGTAAACAACAATGCTGCAGTAGCAGGAGATGGACTGAAGACCTAATGTGTCTTTGTGGTCTCTAATTTTTAAGATTATGGTTTGTTGTTTCAGGGTACGTCTACTGTTGACATATAGAAGACAAAAGAAATCTGGAGGTTTTGATGCTTACAAATCCCACTGAATAATTGGAAGAACAAATATTTGGAATAGTGCTTTGCATTTTATTTACATAATTGTATTCTGCATATATAACACCATCTTGAAACTTCAGTTAAATACTGTATTCTTTACTCCTGCCCTGAGCTACTTTGTGGCACTGTGGCATAGTGTTGCAGTATAATGCTAATTAGTGGTTTTGCGGCACAGATGCATAATAATACTGGGAGTATGGTGCAGATCTATGCCACGTACACTTTATAAATTAGTACATTTAATGTACTATGGATTTGAATAGATAATTGTAGTTCTCAGATAAGATTGGTCAATTTTTTTAATTAGACTTCAGTATCATCATACTAAAAAAACCAGAACAGGCTCAGACTTGTAATCAAAACAATACCACTGTATCACTAGTTAAATATATAAAATTTATACCTCAATTAATAGTTCGCTAAGTTGGGTTACTGATGCCTGACTTTCCGCAGCTTCATCTAGAAGAAAAGTAATTGTTGGGTTCTTGCAAATATTCTGTTTATCTTGGAGCTGTCTTTTCCCTTCTTCAGCCAACAGAATGGAGAGGAATTGCAAACTGGCCACGTATAAGTCAGGGCACATGGTAGACAGACGCACACAATCACAAACTGTATCTAAAAAAGTTACATAAAAAAAAAGAATGACATTTAGCACCAAAAAAAGCTCAAATATTTCAGAACAAGAACAGACAGGCCACCGCTTGAACAACAGGTTTGTTTGTTTGTTTTGGTTTTTTTGCATCAATGGCCGTTTTTGCACCTGTTCCTCCCCACTGCCCATCATCACAGAGGTGACATATGGGGCTGCTGCCCTGGTCATGCCCTCTGTTACACTACTTTAAACACTAAACCTCAGCTACATTGAGTACATGAATGAATTAAATGTTCTGCATTAAACCTACATAGGAAGAAAAAATGAGTATTAAAATAGCTGTTCATGAGTGCCAAATATATAGCACATGGGCTAGATTCAATGCAAAGCTGCTCCATCCAGCCAACTGGTGAGCTAGAGGTGAGGCATGATCTGCTGCAGCATTTGGAACCCCGATGGACATGACCCTTTGTGGCAGGAGGGCAAGCAAAGACTTTGCTGACACAGTCCTGCTACCCTGAAGACTGTTTGGTCTATTACAACAGCCACAGCAAGTGTCCACTTTAGGTTAGAACTCTGCATTACACCAATGCAGTGATTCTCAGCCAGGGTATCACGGTACCCTGAGGTGCCATGAGCACTATTAGAAGTGCAAATCCTACATGCAATTCACAAGATTAACTAAGAGATTTCTAATAGGAATCCATAGTGTTAAAAAGATTCTGATCTGTTGTGGTCGTTCTGAGTGCTTTGTAACAGAGAAGTTGTTCTTTTATTTTGATTTTTCCAGTCAAAAAAATGAGTGAAAGCTAAGAGTTGGCATTTTCCAAGGAGTGCCCCAAGTCTAACTGTGCTAATAACAACCACAGTCAGATGCTGTCATTGGAGATTTACTTATTAGTCCCAGATTCATCAAGTTACTTGGTAGATATCTAAATTGAGCCCAGACTTTAAATGCAACTGCTCTCATATGTTAATGTAGGTGTGCTTGAATACTTTGCTGAATTTGAGCCTTAATTATCAGATACAAGCAATACAAATAACATGAATAACCACTCAAATTGAGTAAGAAAAGCTTATGAACTTGACAAATATTTTTCAAACACTTATGTTTCCAAAGTATAACTAGAAAACTTATACTTCTTAGAAAAAGATAAATACAACATGACAGTGGCTTGTTTCCATCATTAATTAAAGCTGACCGATTTAGCCAAAATTTGCAACTGACAACTGTTAAAATACGTACATTACAAGCACATTTGTAAATTAGAATAGAATAACAGGATCATAGAAAATTAGGTGCGGAAGGGACCTCAGGAGGTCACTTACTCCAACCCCCCTGCTCAAGACCACTTCCAACTATATCATCCCATCCAAGGCTTTGTCTACCCAGGTCTTTAAAACCTGAGAATAACATCTGCAAGATTACATTACTAAGCTACTAAAATCATAAAAGAAAGTTATAAAAAGAAAAAAAAGGGGTCAATATATACTTTGCCTCTCCTCACCATAAAGCAAACATAATTTATGTTTATTGTTACAGACATGTCCTCTGAAAATACCTGTTAGCATCTAATAGGAATTCACACTAGTTTGTTATTAGCTGCAAGTTTTAAACCCATCTAAGAATAGGTGTTACCAATTACGGCAGTCCAATGATTTGCAAGAGCTGCTGTCACAGATGGAAGAGAGATTTGGCCACTTTTCCTTAACAATGTAGCCAGAAGGCTAAACAAGTCTGTCCATGTTTGGTGAAGAGCAGATGTTAACTCAGTATCTACAAAGAGAACATACAAAGTTCAAGCTAATAACACCCACATGCAAAACTGGATATCTAAGTTTGATCATGGGGATTTACATTTAAAATAAAATGTGATGGCATTATCAAAAGCATTTATTTCCAAAACGCTGTGGGAAAGCAGCTTAACAAAGAGAGAGTAGAGGTGAATGGGAAACATATAACATACACTCCTAAAATATTAGTATGCAGAAAAGAAACTAGTAACTTTACAATTTAATGCCTAATATTAGGAAACACGGTATTGATTTTGCTAAATAAAAAGTTGCAACTGTCTGTCTACAGCACAGATATAACTATATATTACCCAAGCCATCCTTAGCAGATATAGAGAGGATCATGAACACATTTTCTAAAAGAGGTTTCAGTAGCTCATCTTGGATCACAAGCTGAATATCTACTAATAAGCATGACTGCAGAAGCCTGGATACTGATGATAAATACTGAAGCAGCAACAAAACCTGTTAAGCATAATAAAAGGGACTCAGAATTAAGGTGTAGTTTTGCACCTGCATTACCTTAGAAAATACCAAATTATGTTACTTAATACCCCCTTCTGAATGAACATGCATGCACACATCTCAATTATATGTATCAAATATATATAATTAAGATACATATCAACTAGATAAAACGTGAAAAAAGAATGAATAGGGCAGACATTAAAAAAGAACTAGTCTTAGTTATGTTTTATGATAAATGATAGAAAATTCCTACTGCCAACATTTGTATGAAATCACTTGCATGAAATCCAGAGCAGAAATGTTGATAAAAGAATACATTTTTTTTTTTGGCAAAAAGTGTCACTGTTATTTTCTTTCAAAGGTGATCTAATCAATTATGTTTTGAATGTTTAATAAATTTCTCTCTAAAGTCTTTTGATTGCTTCTGGAAATTTGCACAGAATAATACAGAATACATTCTATAATGAGAACACCACAATTCTTTTAAAGTTACATGGACACTAAGAATATTAAAAAAAAACCCTGTTTTCCTAGATGTAATTTAGGTGCTGTAGAAAGCCTTGGCATTTTTTTAAATGATGCAATAATGGTCAACTTGTTGGAAATGAGTGAAGAGGAGAAAGACCTGGGTCTACTGTTTGATCAGAGTACACACCATTTACCAGTGGGATGCAGTTATAAGGGAGGCAAACAGGATCATAGAAGAAAGTAGGGCTAGAAGGGATGTCATAAAGTAATCTACTCAGCTGTCTCTAGGTAAATTTTCCTACCATGAAAACAAACCTGGGAGAATTCTCCCAGATCATTTGAGTATGTATATGCAACCACTAATTACCACAACAGTAGAAAATATTCCAGATGAACCATCACCAGTGACTTTTACAATAGCACTCCTTTCTCCTCTCCTGCTGTATCCTAAAACTGCATTGACTGGTATAGTGTAATCAGGGGGTGATCCTGTTCTAAGCAGGCGGCTGGACTAGATGACCTCATGATGTCCTTCTCCTCTTCACTCATTTCCAGCAGATGGGCTACAAGTACACAGCATAATTTTTTTGTTACTAAATAACTCTGTATTTTGTCCTACTGAATTTTACTTAATTTTGATTACTCCAGTGCTCAATGTTATGCAGTTCTTTCTGCATTACCTAACCCTCCTCCATACTGAGGATGTCTCCTGGTTTTGTGTTTGTCATCCCTCTTTCCAATATTTGTGCAATTGTCTTTCATGAAAATAAGAGTGGTCCTAAAACTAATTCTTGAGGAATTCTATTAATATCCTTTTTCCAGCTTGATGCATCTTTTTTAAAACACTACCCATTTTTATCTCCCATGTGGCTACTTTCAACCCACATAAGAATACTTCTACCAATCCCCATCTTCTCTAGCTCCATAACAATTTCTCACATGGCATTACATCAATTGCTTTAGTGAAGCCCAGAGAGATTAAATTTACCACTTTTTCCCTGCATAAAAAAAATCAGCTATCTTGGCAGAGAGCATTGTAGAAGAGTCTGGGATAATTTATATTTCGTAAGTCATTGGTATATATACCATCAATATACAGGATGTTTATAAAGTCCTTGTGCAACTTTAAACTTTAATAACTTTGGATATACACATGATAGAAGCAAACTGTAAATGGTGATTGAAAGAATAATTCATTAAGGTTTTTTTTTAGCATAGTGTAAGCTATGCATAGGGTACAGATCACAAAAGCAATTAATGAAATCATTCAGCAGCAACTGGAATATGTTTTCTACTAGTTGGAAAATCAGATTCAACAATGTATCAGAAAAGATGGTGGTTATGTTGAAGTCTAGAAAATTGAGCTGTACTATGTTAAAACTTAATGAATTATGCTTTCAGTCACCATTTACAGTTTGCTTGTATCATGTGTACATCCAAATTTATTAAATTTTCAGAAGGACTTTATAAGCACCCTGTGTCTTCCTGTTAATACATGTGTTACGGTTGTTTCTTTTTAGAATTTTCTGTGACATGCTCTAACCATATTTTTCCATGTATTACTGCAGTATAAAGGACAATTACCATGTTACTCAAATAGAAGACAAGGTTTCCCTCCCAAACAGCATGGGAAAAAAAAGCCACTCATCTTATATTTACATACAAAAGAAAGGGGGAGCAGGCAGCTGCTGCAGCTCTGTCTCTAGCCCTGAACCTAAGTTGGGACCAGAGCTAGACTCACAGAAATCCTCCATCTCCACTTCCTCTTTGCAGCTTCTGCCACCTGCCCACACCCTTCCCCCCGCATCTTGGCTTCAGCTCAGGCTGGGGTCTTTCCCAGGCACAGAGCCTATGGAAACTCCTTCCTCTGCCCAGCCAATCAGCAGCACCAGCACTGCTACATAGCTTGCCTGGCCAATCAGCTGCACTGACAATGATGCATGGCTAGGCAAGGGCTGAGTTTCTACGTGCTGTGCTTTGGGATGGAGCAGCCCGAGCAGCATCTGATGGTTAGGACTGAGGGAGGGGAAAAGGCAGAAACTGCAGAGAGTGCTGGGAGGTGAAAAGGGGCAGAGACTGGGGAGAGTTTGGGGGAGGGGCAGATGCTGTGGGGAGCTGAGGGCAGGGGGTGTAGGGGGGGGAAAAGCAAGGCTGCAGGGGGAAGAAGTGGACAAGGCAGTGGGCAATGGTGCTCCCTGGCCACTACTTTCCCTGATGTATCAGTAGAGTGATAGTGGGAGGTGGGATTCAAGACAATCCTCCAATACTTAGATTCTATACCTGGAAAAATTATAACAAATTTATAAAATTTCCATATATAAAATCTAATTATTGGGGAGTCATCTTATTTTTAGGGTTGATTTATACACACACTTAAATATTTGCAGGATTAGGACCTGAAATCAGGTGATCATATTTGTTGTGTGAACTAGGTAATAAATAACATGAGCACAATAAAAGTGTAATGCTTTGCACATTACGTAGCTATTTAAAACTAAAACTATTTAAGTCAGTAACAGCATGATAGGTTGAGACATCAGTATATTAAATCAGACAATTTAATGGACAATTTGTTGTGTGCTTTTTGAATACACAGTTTTCTATAAATAACATGTAGAATTTATTGATGAAAACGCATGCAATTTGTTCAAATTTTACCTTTTGTTTAAATATTTCAGAAGTTTTTAATAAAAGAATGGAAAGTATTCTAAGGGTGCATATAAACGTTTGCCACACCAAGTCAACTATCACCAGGGTTGCTGAAGTTGTGCGATTGTAGATTGGGAGTGGTGTATGTAGATGTTCACTGGTGCCGGGAACATAATGTAAGTAACTAGGGGTGGGGGGAGGGATGGGTGGGATTCGGAAGGCTGGCAGGTCTGTGGAGGGAATCAAGGTATTAAAAATAGCCCAGTCAGGGGGAGAGGTAGGAAGAGTGCAGCCTTAGGGCTGGGATGAGCAACTAGGTTTTCCTGGCCCCAAGGTTGCGCTCCAAACGTGTGCAAATGTTTGCCGTTTACCCATTCCTGATCTAAGTTAGTGAACGAGTAGGTTAACCCAATCCAGCAAACATTTACACTCGGGTGAACTCAGATCAGCTCTACAATTTTTGGCCCAATTTAAATCCACAAATGTCTGCACAGATTAGCATTTGGAATAATCTAACTAGTTAGATTGTTCTAAAAGTAATGCCTGCACATAGTCGTAATTACTGAATATAGCACTATTGTAATGTTAACAAATACTTTTTAATAGAAAATTTTTGGCAAAATGATTATAATAAAAATGCCACTAAGACCACAACTATGCTATATTGTCACCATAAAAAAAATTCTGTGACTGTGACAGTTTATAATCCATCTGTTCATAAGCACACTAGGTAAAGAGATAATACAGAATTGGCTGAGCATCTAACTTAAAAAATAAGGTTTAAAAAATTGTTTTCTTAAGTAATTTAAATGTTAAAAATATTAAAAACTTAGTATCTTGTGGCCCGAGATTTTTAAACATAATTATAAATAAATAGTCTGTTGTGAATAAAACATGTAGTCTACTTCGCTTCCTAATTCATTAAAGGATCTTTAGGTACAAGTCATGTTTTAACAATTACATGATAGATTAGGAAAGCTCTGAAGCAGTTACACCAAGATAATGGGTTTATACTGTAAAACAGACATATTTGCACAACTTCCTTAAACTGCACCATATTTCAGCTCATGTAATTTCACATCTGTAAATTCATACACCACTAACCTGTACTTTTGTATGTTCACTATGACATGGATGAGGCAATGGAGCTTTCAGTTCCAAAATACATCTCTCTACCAAGCTAGCATTTACAAGGCTAATGTAAAATATAAGATATAAAATGTTAGAAATATATACAAGGTAAAATATAGTTCAGTAATTCAGAGTACAATATTTTACAAGGACATTATAATTATCCGAAAACAGTATACAACTCTTAATGTGAATGTATCTACACTGGTGCAAAAATGCTGGGAAATAAAAAACCCAACTATATTAGTACTACTTCTAGTATGATACATTGTTAAATAGGCAGAGAGCTGTTTTCTTCTTTTCATATTTTGTACAACTAAAAAAAGAGAATTGCACAATGAAGTATAAATCACTTGCTACTCTGAATATCTGACTAGATCATATATTACATTTTGAAAAAAAGAATCATGAATACCTACCTATTTAGAGAAAGTCTGTAGTTACAAGGGTAAAGAACAGTCTTGTACTAAGAGACTCAACCAAAACAGTAAGAATCACCTATCTGGAAACAAAGACCTACTCTGTGAACATAAAATTAACATATGTGTCTATGCTACTACTGGCTTCATTTAAAAAGCATTTGTGAAACCTCAACCTACCCAAAAGCCAATCAATATCAATGATAGTTTTGGTTAGAAACATGGGTATTACTGCTCATTGCATTCTAGTTTTTCTCTATTTCTACACTTATTTGTAGATCAGCAGTTATTCATCTCATACCTACTGAGAAGTGGTAATAAGTGTGCTTTTTGGAGTGCAATTCCAGTATCCTTTGGCATGACAGCCAGCAGGTTGTCCAGCAGGCTACATACAGCCGATACAAGAGGAGGTGTGACTACAGCATGCTGTTTAGCGAGAACAGCGGACAGGGGAGAATCACATGGACTTGAAGGTGCTGTTGTAGTTGTGTCACTCTGACCTAGAACACAATATTCAAAACAAAAAACACCACTAAGTGATAAGGCAGAGCCATTATATGACATAAAGAACTACTTCATTTCTCTAAGTAATGAGAAAAACTTCTTTATATACTTTTAAACAATAAATTAAGGGATCTTGAAATAACAACATGCTAAAGTGTCATATGGTTATTCCTCTAACCTACAGGAAGTCAAACATGCAACACTGCTTGGCAAACTTTGGAACAAGAGACTAATACAGTAACCAAAGACAAAAGCAAAAATGATGAATAAAATATTTGCATGGATTATTTTTCTATTTTCTTTACATTTTTAATCATTTATGATAATGTATATAATTTGTGGTAATCTATTTCCTTTAAGTAGGACAATTAGCAATGTCCATACATCTGAGGAACCCAATCTCCATGATTATCCTTATGAGGAAGAAAGATATGTATCCATAAAATGTGCAAGATTTTCAAATAAATTTAGAAAATAATTTCATTGCTTTATATAACAATGTGCTTATTTAAAAAAGACGTTTCCACTGAGTAGTGACACGTTTTTTATAAAGATGACTGGCATATTAGAAGAGATGAAGAATGACTGAGACAACAACTTTTATAACTGAAGATGATTTACACATAGCATTGATTTATTTAATAAAACTTAGTGTTCTGGAAAGCTGATAGATTGACAACAATGGAATCAGAATTCCACCAAATAGATGCATCTTAAACAAGATCAGTAGAGGCATCCCTACATAGCCAGAACAATTGAACAATCCTGTTCCATCTTTAAAGGTAAAGAAAGTTTCTTCACTATTTAACCCTATTTCTTTGCTGGCTAAGTATTGAATAGGTTGGCCAGCAAAGAAAGTCTGTTACCTATACAGAAATTTGCCCAATAAAAGCTGATCGAGACAGCTACACCCCGCCCCACCAAATGAATGCAACTTCTGATCATAACCAACTTGCTTACAGAATGCAAATATTTTAGGTCACTAGTTTAAACACAAGTCTGCTCTCTAAAAAAAATCCACCTCCCCAAAAGACCGTCGTTAATTTTTTTATGACCTTAAGCAGCAGCTGCTAGATACAACATTCATGTGCAATTCACTCCCATTCCATAAAGACACCAGATTTTATCAGCAAATCTTGGGTAACATGAATAATCTATCCTTTTCCTGTGCACACACACAAACTCATACACATATATCAAAAGATTTTAAACACAAAAGGTTGAAATCAAATTCATCTGGTTACCTTGAGCCAGAAGTCGATCAACTGGTGTTTCAGGGATAAAGCTAGTTGAATGTGATGAGACAGGCACCTGCAACTCAGCAGCACTTCCTACTGATGGTGATGCAGAAAGGATCTAAGAAACCATGAAAGTAATGTTGTTTATTCACTCCAAAAATTATTAAATATAAGCAGAATAAACCAATTACAGCTAATTTTTCAGGAGAAGTGGGGTTTGTTTGGGTTGGTTGTTTGTTTTTTTTAAATATGTAGTGTTCAAAAGTTGTTTCCCTGAATTCTATCAAAAACAGGTCCCATCTGAAGCACCCAATTCCAGAAATTCATTACAATTATTCACACTGACCTTTCCCACCTTTTTTTCAGCTATGCAAAATGAAACAAAAATCTGCCATAATGGAATTATATTTTTGCCACACTTTCTGAATGTGTTTCGAGTAATTATAGTTAATTATTTAGATGAAGACGGATATTGAGAGGTATCAATGCCTGTCATAAAAATAATTCAAAGCTCTATCAGAGATATACTGAATATATTTTTTCTTCTTAAAAAATACCTATTTGAAAGTATAGCTTAATCTATTCAAGACATTTAAATAAAATAAATAAATAAATACAAATATTCGAGCAATTAGTTTGCTACTGAAATTTTAAAGAAAGGAGACAGTGAACTGATAGAAGTCATTGGTTAACACCTGGAACCAAATTTGATTAATGTGCTAAACCCAGATTTCAATAGCAGTTGCTTCTAGAAGAGGCACAGTGTTCTGCCTTCTCAGGAAGGAAAAATCTTATTCTGTTTAATCCCTAGTTCATTCAAAAACCCCCCAAAACAAAACAAACAAACACTAGGTATGAAAGGATGGACTTTGCTTTCTATGGTACTGTGCTTGCTATGGTAAATTTGTGATACAGAAATGTGATCTAAAATTCTGATGGATTTAATCAGAAACACCCCAAATAAATATACACAATGATGTAAATACATACAGATAAAACATATCTTCCTGTAGTATCAAAGAGTAATATCAAATTAGAATAAAACATATCTTCCTGTAGTATCAAAGAGTGGTATCAAATTAGCCCAGCCAATGTGAGAATAACTCACAAAGACTATAACTAAAAAGTAAAAATGAAAAACAAAACTAAAAACAAAACTAAAATCAATTATTTAAATCAAGGCTTTCTTGCTTGCTGATTTAAATCATCATTAAAATTGACCATTTCAATTACTTTGCCTTTAACCAATCCAGCCTGTTTTATGGTCAACTCAACACTGATTTGGCACTGCATCTCAACTCCAAGGATTTTTATAACGGATTAAAGCCATAAATTAATTTTTCTTTACAGAAATATTAAGTTATCAGTTGTAAAAGCATCAATAAATGTTACATAAACCTGCAAAAGGGCTTTTTGTCAAAACATGAGAAAAAACTACTGCTGCAAAAATAATTGTCACAGAGATAGAAACATGTTTATAGGGTCATCCAAAACAGGATTGCCAATTGCCCATAAATTTATGGACAGGCTGTAAAAAACAAGCCTGAAAATACTGATCTTTAAAAAGATTGAGCCACCTGTATAAATGCTAAGCAATTGGAGCTTGATTGAAAATCCTTCCTCAGAGGCAAATTCTGAAGGACAGACAGCAGGGCACCATCACCTGGTGTCCGAGCAGGAGCACAGCAACCTCCAGGTCTTTGAGTTTTGTATCCCCTAGCCCCTGCTCCCAGCCACATGCTGCTACTGTGGCAACTCTGCCTTTAACAACACTGATGGGTGGCAGTTAGGCAGACAGTCATTCCTCTCTTTGGGGGGGGGGGGGGGGTCTGTGCTCAAATGCGGATGAAAGACCAGCATCAGTAAGGTTGGGCGATGAGCTGGAGGGGACAGCAAAGTGTGAGGTGCATTTGTGGATATCAGGGACTGGGGGTGAGTAGGAGACTCCTGTAATGTAGGCAACTTGGTGTAAAACCATTACTGAAGTCAAGCAGGGTTGCCAGCCCAAGAAAATTTCTTTTACTGACAAATCAGCAAACATCTTACTAACAACCAAACTTCTTTGTTATGGTTTATGTTAAACCCTAACTTTGAATCCACCCTTGTCCAGGGCCTGGCAGAAGGGTTACTGTGGCGGGGCCAAGGGAAACGCCAAGCACAGGGAACTGGTGGCTACGGCAAAAGTCCCACACCACTGAAGATGCCGGCAGTCCTGCCGGATGCCAAGGCGTGGGGCCTTGGCGGCGGCAATAGAATTTACGTGCTGCCGGCAACACCAGCGACTCTGCAGCATGCAGAGCCACAGAGAGATGGCAGCAGGGGTGAGAAAGCCACACAGGCAATCTCTCAGCCCCTGGGGATGCGGGAACGAGCCAGCGACAGTGCATCCACTGCCCAGCAAAACTTACCGGGAACCCAAAGGCATCCTACGCCATCACCAGCTGGGACCTGGGGGCAGGCCAAAGAAGGAAAGCCGGCACTGGCTTGGAGGTGCTTTGTAAGGGCATGCCAGCACCGATTTGGTGCCTATGGCAGCAAGCCCCAGATAAAAGCCCTGGGTTCTGGTCCAACGGTGGGACCGGAAGGAAGTCCCCGACAGCCTACAGCAGGCTGCAGACAAACTAGGCAGAAGCCGAAGATGACTGGTGGTGGCAACCCCCATGTGGGGAGCTACCTTCACCCACAGAGTCAAGGGAATTCCCCCAGGCGTCCAGAGGAGGAACGTGAGGACCCTCCTGGGGAGAGGGTCAAGAAGAACGATGAGAAAACTGATGAGGATGGTGACTGACATCAACGCCAGGTCCAAGGAACATCGACACAACAAGGTTGGCACTAGGTGGGGTGTAAGGGAGGTGGAGCCCCAAAATCCTCGTGCCACCAAGAGACCAAATATCACTGAACTGGGTGTAACATCAGTCCCCGAGAGAAAGATTTCCATCAAAGACATGGCATGTAAGAAGCTTCAGTGGGTCAGGTAACTGGTGCCGGGACAAACTGTCAGCCCACAAGCCTGTGGTTGGCCCTGGGAAACCAGAAGAGCCTAGGCGGGAAGCACCGGACAGACACGGCCGATTACAGTTACATTTTGTGAAACGTATATAAGCAAAAACATTTGAAAGTAAAAAAGTTTGGTCATCATAAGAAGTTGGCAACCCAGATCCAAAATTTCTGGAAAATGAAAATACACTAACAGGCGAATGCGGTTACTTGTATTACATTTTTACAGTCCCCCCCCCTTATGTGTTCTGGGCTTTATAGATGCCAGAATCTTATAACCAGGTAAGGTAAATAAGATCTAAGGTAAGTAGAAATCAGTAACTTAAACAACTTCTAAAAATACAACTCTTCAGCTACTTACACTTGTTAAATTTCTCTGGCAATGAATAGGAGTTAAAAACTGTTTTTTTTCCCTGTTACCCAAGTAAAACACATGCAATAACACAATGAAGTCATTTCACAGTGTTCTGCGTTCTCAGGAAGGAAAGATCTTGCTGCCTTCATAAACTGCCTTTGATAAAGAACTGAGGTTTGGTTACATTATATTCAGTAAAAGCGTATCTTTACTACTGCCTCCATCTACCCATGGGGAGTAATAAAGCTTTGTTATGGTTTAAAAGCAAAACAAAAGAATTTGAAATGTGGGGGGGAGGATGGAGTGAGGGTTATTTATGAGGCAGCTAATACAACTGGATGGGAAAATGTGCAAAAAGTGCAAAAGAGATTTGACTTATTGGACTTTATCCATCATTATTTATGAATTAAAAATCTTCTTAACCTCCACTATAAAAATCCCACTGGCATTTCTCTAATAGGTTTTCAATGATTAATTCTAGTCAGTGCTCCATTCAAAGGTTTCAATCATATTATATAGCACTCTGGTAACCAAGGATCCAAACCATAAGCACACATTTTTATAATATAATGAGAAGATTCCTTAGAGAAGAAAAGCCACAACTGAAAGCTATGGACACATTTGGCAAACAGTTTTAGCTCCTTTAAACTGTACTACATTTGGTATGAGTTGCTAAAAACTGGTCATTCTGATCAGATAAGCATTCTTAAATAAGGAATACATATTCCTTCATGTTTTTATAACGCTGAACATGGTAAGCTGATGTCTTTCAACACTGATTCTAGATGTAAAACATATTAATTATAAGAATAATAGGTGATTGTATTGTACATTTCTACTACCCAAGCTATAATCTGACAGAAAATCTGAAGATGCAAATACAGGGCAGCAATCAGAAATCTATCAAATTCCTGTAATGTGAAAAACTGATAGAGGAAGGCAATGCAGACCGCTCAAGAGGTCCAAACAGGCCTGGGTTTATTCTCAATTCTGCTGTTGTTTAGTTCTGCAATGATGAATGAATAACTTCGTCCCACGTCCTTAGTTTCTCTATCTGTAGAATAGTAATAATTGGACTTGTCCATTTATAAAACCACTTTAAAATCTATTAAAGAATGAGTACTGCATAAGAATTAGGCATTTTTCATTTTGTAAGCCAATTAATTGGGGATTTAAAAAAAATCTTAATTTTTTAAAATCAGAGGTAGGGTAAAAGAAGATACAAGAAAGATAGAAAAAAATAACGCCACTCTTATTTAGAACCTTTGCTTACTTGGTCTTTGATAACAGATAGTAAAATGCAAGTAGGAATTTCATTCCATTAAAAACATTTTTACTCATCAAAAAAAATTAAAAAAAATAAAAAAGAGAGAAAAAGATGCCATTAGTTTCTGGAGAAGTTTACTGAACCAGAAAGCAGTTCCCATGAACAATAAATGACACTTGTAACAGATTAATCTGGAAGTTTTTTTTTAAATTCCATTATAATATCAGAGTATTCCTATTGGCAATTATATTATTTGGTTTGGTAGCTGGCAAGTCCTGGCTATTTGAAATCAGTACCACAAAATTTACACTGTAAATGAATGTTTCTATATTTTCTTCCCCAGTGAGATAACTGGGCTCTCTCTCAGGTGTGATGGGGAAAGCATGACATCTAGTGGGCTTGGAGTAATTATCTTCTCTTGTTATTTTTAATTGGAAAAAAGTTAAAAAAATGAAGACTGATATATGTCTAAAGTTCCAAGTAACGGCCACTTAAAAGCTAGCTGCCCCTCCCACATCTCCCCGCAAAATGACTTTTTTCATGTTCAGGACTGATCTGGAAAAACCCAACATAGAAGAATTGATAGCAGGCAAGGATTTTTGGAATGATATCTATTATTGGACCAACTAATCGGGTAGATTATTGTTTGTTTAGTTTCACTAATGTCATTGCCATGAGGGCATTTGGTGCATTGGATCAGATTTATCACATTTGAGGGAAAGCATGTATAGGAACCAGTGATTCTTATGGATTCACTAGCCAATTGCCTATCAAGAATGATGGGGGTGGGGTGGGGTGGGCTCCCCTTCTAGTCTGGGCCCATTCACCCCCACCCCTGTGCTCCGGGTCCAGCGCCACTCCCCCCCCATCCCCGCGCTCCGGGTCCACCTGGCTCGCAGCCACCTGCCTCCCCTCCCTGCTCCCCTCCCTCCCTCCCTCCCAGCTGTTGGCAAGGTCTGCTGGTGGTACCAGCAGGGTACAGCCACCATGCTCCCCCTCCCTCTCCCTTCTGGCTTTTATTGGGACCTGGCAGCTCCACATCTGGCCTTGCCCCCATTTCTCATCCTCAGGTTGCCTGAAGGGAGCAAGCCAAGGCCAGCGCCTTTCCTCCTCCATGCTCTGAAAGGTTCTCACTGCCACTTCGCCATCATGGCAGCACTCCATTATGCTGCCTCCTGTCGAATGCTTGTGGAGCACTCCAACTGGCTGTTTCAGTCAGCCAATCAGAGTGCGAATAAAGCATTATGGACAGACAGACAGGCAGACTAAGGCTTTTATAATATTAGAATTGTGCAGGTGTTAATTGTTACAGCCATGGAGATGTGCTGACAAGTTAGGCATCTATTGTTACGGCAAGGCTATGTCCCATTTGATGTCTACTGAACAGTGGGGAGTTTGCTTCTGATCACGAATTTGGGCAAGGTTAGGAGATTGTTTGAAAGCCAGGATAGATGTCCAAACATCAGTAAGGACAAGATTTTTTTGTTTTTTGGGGGTTATTTTTAAACAGAAAAACCACTCCCTTCCTGACCTCCTGAAGTTTGTGCCCAGGGGAAATCTACCCAACACCTTGAAAAGGCAAGTTTGGGAACAAAAAATCATCAGCTAGCTAGACACTAGAAACCAATGACTATATATTGAATACTGAAAGTAAAGACATTCAAGAATGTTAGATCGAGTTAAAAATGGCAACCTGATCTAAAGTAAATTCATATGGGGGGCTTAATGGAGGGGCTTGGGGGAATGGTGGGGGGGGGAAAAAAATCAAGCAAGGTCCATGGGGGGTGGGCTGGGGCTGGCAGGGTCCATGGGGGTGGAAGGAATAGGGCGAGCAAGTAGGGTCTGCAGGGGGGCTGGCGGGATCAGAGAGGCTCACTCATCCCAAACACCCCCAGCCCCCCTCATGATACCAAACTGCCCCTGATCCCAAAAACTTTTCCTAGGGTCAGCTTTACTGGCATTCATTGGTCCCAAGAGCCTGACAGAAGTATGTCTGGGTGGAGGGAGGGGAAGTCAGATTGGGAGGATTGGCTGCTCTGAAGGAGGGTTGGCAGGATGGGGGAGTTCTCTCCCCCACGCCCAGATGAATAACCCCCACTTCAGTGAGCCAACCCCCTCTTGATCTCACCTGCCTCTCCACCCATCCCAGCTTACTTCCATCTGTTCCCAGCACTGGAGGGATCTTGCAGGATTGGGGCGTTTGGCCAGCTTGGGGAGGCAGGACTGGGGGCTGGCTCATCTGCAGGGTGGGGAGCCATCTGGGGGTGTGGGGAGAGGCTGGGGGGCTAAAAATAGCCCAGTGCTGGGGTGGGATTAGTAAAAGCACAGCCCTGAGGCTGGCGCCAGCAGCTGGCCTTTCCCAGCCCCAAGACCACACTGGGAACTGTATAGAAGTTTAGTTAAAAAGGTCTCGCCAGACCCAATCTAAGACTACTCTGGAGATAGTGAACTTGGATGCGGTCAGTCACTTTTAGAATAATCTAAACTTCATGAACTTCTGTACAGTTTACACTTAGATTGACCTAACTAGGGATCTAAGTGTAAGGTACACACTTGGGCAAACTATGTTAGATCAGGTGGCCATTTTTAATGTGATATGACCTCCCCACACATCTATACCTAGCCTGACACTGACTTTATGGCATACGCTATTATTATGGCACACAGAATTACCCAATTCCTGAAATTCTTCTTAGACACTACAGGTAATAATGACCCTCCTTCCTTTTGATAGGACTTGATCTCCCAGTAATCAAGCTTCACTTCTTTTGCTAATTGTTTATCTGCTCACCCTGGGAATGTTTCCTCTCTCCAATTTCACAATTCAAAAGCTTGTCTATCTTTATCCAAACCAGGCAGTTGGTCCAATAAAAGATATCACTCCCCAAAAATCTTTGCCTCTGGCATAATTCCTGGATCATTATGACTACGACAGTACTCCAACACTACCAAGAATTAATAAAAAATACTTAAACCAGAAGATAACTCCCCAATTTTACCTCTTCAAACAATCTGTTCAGTAAACCTTCATCTGAAAAATTATTCTAATGTTGATGCTTGTAAGTCACTATCAGTATGATGTAAACCCAAAGGCAAATATAAAAAAAAATGTTGCAATGCACTATGAAAATAAACTGCAGAAATCAGTCTATACTGCAAATGTAGAAAAACGTATTTGTTCAAGATGATTCCCCTAAAATAGAGATTTTGAACCTTTTAACTAGTGTATCCCTTCTGGTGGTTGCAGCAGACATGCAGGGGGGTGGTGCTTGCATGCAGCTACTGCCGTCACCCACCACGCTGCACCACCACGGCGGTGCACTGCTTTTCCACAGCCAGTTGTATGTGTGCCTGTGTGGGCTGATGGGTGGCATGCAACTAGCCGGGCATGAGGCCTGTCAGCAGCCCATGTAGATGCACATGCAACCGGCCGTGGAAAAGTGGCATAGCAGAGGCACAGGGTAATGGGCGGAAGCGGCAGTGGCTGCTACATGCAAGCCCCCCTGCATTCGAGCTCACCCCCCAGCATCTGGCCGGTGCCTGTGTGGCCCTGCAGAGGGGCGCTGCTGCCCTCACCTCCCTGTCCCTGCTCCTGGGAAGCGGCAGCATGGGGTGGTGGGTGCTGGCAGTAGCCACTGCGTGCGAGCTTCCCCGCTCCATGTCCATTCACAGAAAAGCACCTCTTTGCCATCAGCTACTGGCCGAGGGTGGCAGTGAATCAGGAGAGTGAGCTGGGGTGGAGAGGCACTGTGGTATGCTGTGTGGGGCCAGCGGCAGCCAGTACACCCCTCCCCTTTCCTAAAGTAAGAGGTGACACTGGGGGAAGACACCACCGCCACACCCCCAGGCCCACTTTGTCCCCGCCTGCCCATGCATACCCCCTACGACCGAAGTACCCTGGGGGTACGCGTACCCCCAGTTGACAACCCCTGCCCTAGAAGACTAAGTCACTGAAACTGAATCAATCCTCAAGCAGAAATTCTTGATTCAAAGCCATCACAATTACAATTTCCAATGTATGTGTTAACAAATGGGTCACATATCTAACAAGTGGCATGGATGGAGTGTTGTAGCATGATAGTCCAGGAAGCATAAATGGCAATGGCTTTTTGTAATATCTTTTATTAAACCAACTGTATAGTTGTGAGATATGCTGAACAGGTTTTTGGACCCAAAGTGCCGTTCCTTAGATCTGAGGAAGAAGCAGGCCCAGGCCAAGCTAAACAACAGTTGTGTTTAACTCTACATAACTCAAAATAGTCACCTTAAGCAACTCTGACAAGGCATACTGAAATTAGGGATATGAAAGATTAAACAGTTAAATGGTTAAATTATATATTTATACTGTTAATGCATTATAGTTCACATTTAAAACAGACTATGTTGTGTGAAATCTCATGGTTTACTGGTACTACTTTGCCAGACTAGCTTTCCCTGAGGCAGCCAAACTTGCCTTTTCACACCACCTGCCCCTTCCACCAGCAATTTGTGTTGCAGAAATCAAAATGCTAGAGCCGGGGTGGGGGAAGAAGTGATGGAACTGAGCTGAACCAGTCTTCTCCCTGGAGGAGGAGAGGTGGGAAAGGGGAGGCAAGGCAGGGTGTGACAGCTGGTGTGATGCCTGTGTGTGCCTTACTCTGTGGCAAGCAGAGCGGATGCTGGCTACTCCGTAGGTATGTGTTATTGGTTAAATGCTTAACCAATATAATTAGAAGAGTTTAAATGACTAATTTTTTAAGGATATGTACATCCGTAATTGAAATACATAAAAATGTTTGGATCAATTACCCAAAACATTCAACCATCCAAATATTGGACTAAAATATTTCTAAAATTGAAAAAAACATGTAGTTAACCTCAAAATAAACATCTAAACCATCTACAATAAATCTAAAACAACAACACTAAGAAATAATGTTATATAATAAAAAAGCATACATTAAATTTTATGGACTGCTTAGGTAACAGTGTCCTTCATCTTATATTCTTTGTTCCTTTCTACCACATCTGCACACCAGTTTAACAGAGAAACAGATTCTGAATATTTTAGTTTTCAATCTACACTAGATTTCCCCCAAATTTTAGAAATGGTGGCTCACTTGCACCAATTTTAGAAATGGTGGCTCACCCAATTTTTCACAATCATTTAACCTAGAGCCTTCATCTCTCATTAGAAGAATTTGTCGCTATTTTCTACGAAACTATCCATCTCTCTAAACTGCTCTTTAACCATAACTGAGCACCAACTAACACTTAATAGATGCTATGTTATTAGGGACCTACTGAATTCATGGAGGAAGCAGAGTGCGTGGCGGCTACTTTAATCTTGCATATTCTACTGTGTGCATCTTGACCCTTGCTCTTGCCTCCTCCCCCACTGCTGATTAGCAGAGAACCCCTCTACTCCCTCCTGATCAGCAGGGAAGCTAAAACCAAAGTTTTAAACATGGTGACATTTTTGCCTCCTAACCACTCAGCAGCAAACTAAAGGGTTGTCAGGGCCCCTTCAGCCAATCAATGGCGGGAGGCAAAAACAATGCCCTATTTAAAAACAGTTTTTGCCTCCCTGTTGATCAGGAGCAAGCCACAAGTGGGGGCCCTCCACCAATCAGCAAGGCGGGGGGCGGGTGGTATGGGGGAACTTGCAAGATTAAAGGAGCCACAGCACCCCCACTTCCACCATGAATTTGGTAGGTTTCTAGTTAGGAGATTTAGCAGTAGCTGCCAGTATAATAATCAATATGATGATTCAAATGAATGTTATGTTAAGTCTGAGATGTCCAGCTGGTTGCCTATGAAGACTTAATGCAAGGCCCCTGAGCTCCTGCCTGGCTGCTGGCCCATATTGCACCAGCTGCAATAGCAGCCAGTCTCTATCTCCCTTCCCTTCCTCTGGCTGCCACTTCCTGTGTTCACCCCAGGGGGTTAGGGCAGTGTTAGCAGTGCAGGAAACTGAGGGCGAGTCTGCAACCACATGAAGGGAGAGGAAGAGGGGTTTGCCTCAGTGATCATGTAGCAGTCAGGGGGCATGTGTAGCAGTGATGGGATGGTCCGCATAATACTGTGCTGCAATGGTCAGGGATGGAAGGAACAGTATCCATGCAGTATGCCTGGTGTGGCCCCCGGTGGCTTAGAAGTTCAATAGCCCTGCATTAAGTCATGGGTACTTGAATTTTTATATTGCTCATTTCTTCAAAGTTTTCCTGGTACATCATTCTGAACAAGGTAACTCTAGGTAGAGATTTAATTCTGTTTTAATAGTAAAAATTCTAATTGCTTGCACTAACCTGGGTCAACCTACTAAGTAGGTTCTGTGGTTACAATACAGTGGCCTCAAATGTACATTCCATTAAGAAAAACTGATGGGCTAACATGCTTAATTTTTAAAAGCATCAGTTTTTTCCTCCTGGAAATTTAAATGCTTGTACAATATTTCAAAACTTTCCTGGGATTAATGACCAGGAATTTGGGAAGGTTTGAGTAGATTTGCAAAACTCTAACAATTTGTGAATTGTAATCAGTGAATGCTGTACAATAACAGCAAGGGAAATTTCTTCTTTGACTCCTACAAAATTTGTATTACAGTACTTAGTCTTCTAGCCAAAAAACAAAAAAAACGAAAAAAACCCCCGGGTTCTGGGGTGGTCAAGTCTCACATGGCAATTCTGTGCCTTGCAAATACTGCTTACGGAATTTGTGTGTGATCCAAAGTCATTTGGGGAGCCCAAAATATGTTATAATCCTATATCTGAATACAATGACACACACATGGTAATGACTTTATACGTTATGTTGCAACAGCATAAAGTAAATACTCTATCACTCTGAAAACATAATTTGGACTAGACACCAAGGTAACTATAGCTAGAAGTCACTTTGGATTTTGTTAACCGAACCATGGACATAGCAATCCTTAGGAAATCTGTCAAGCTTACAGGCTACAGAATTAAACACTATCCATATTAGGGTCCTCCTTCTAGGGGTTGTCATTCTGCCCCTAGAGTATCCCCTCTTAACCATCAGCCTCACCGCCCCTCAGACCAAACTGCCCTTCCTTCTTCTGCCACACCTTGTTGGTAGTAACCAAGGATCCGGGTTTTCTGTTTGCCACTGAAAAAATCACAGATTTTCCCCTTTAATGGAGAAAAATATGGGAAAACTCAGGTTTCCCCTTGCAGGTTGGCAGGGTTCCAGCCTGCAAGGGGCTGCCATGTGTATGTGCGCATGCACACATATACATGGTAGCCAGGCAGGGTGGTGGTGAACAGCTCCCTCAGCTCCATCCAGGTAAGTCTATGGGGGTGGGGAGCATAGATGACGTGGCGGGGTTGCAGGGGAGCACAGGTGATGCAGCAGGTGGCAAGGGGACATGCTCCTCCCCAAGATTTCTGCACCTACTGTAGGGCACGAACTGCAGCTGTAGGCAGGAGCTGCCTCCATGACCCAGCAGGCGGGATCTGGCATAGCTGCCAGAGTGAGGCGTGGCGGAGGCAAGGAGTTATGTTCCCCAGTGCTGCCAGATGGGCAGGAGGGCGCCTCGTCATGGTGGTGCATTGCTCCCTCTGCACCTGGTCCTGGCTGCTGGGCCATGGAGGTGGCTCCTACCTTCAGATGATCTGGCCAGGCTGCAGGCCTATGCCCTGATGTGGGCACAGAAATCTGAGGGAGCACGTGCCCTCCGCTACATTGTCTGTGCCCACACACCCCAATTCCCCATGCACCCAACCCCTTTCTTACATGCTGCGGGGCCAGGGACTGGGGGTTGAGGGCAGCAGGTTGGGAGTGAGAGGCACCAGCAGGGATGGGGGAGTTGTGGGTCAGGAATGAGTGGCACTGGTAGGGCCAGGGGAATGTGGATTGGGAATGAGGGACACCAGCAGGGCCAAGGGACTGTGGGTCAGCAGTGAGGGGCAGCAGGGCCCAGGGGCTGTGGGTTGGGAGTCAGGGGCACTGGTAGGCCTGCAGGGAGCTGTAGGTTGAGAGTGAGGAGAAATAGCAGGGGCAGAGCACCAGTATATCAGGGCTGCTCAATGCTACAAAGCAGTGGCGAGGGACAGCCGTAGCTGGGCCTGAGTCCTGGTGATTGAAGGGGGCAGGGGGAGCTCCGATTTTCCATGATTCTAAAACCAAAATCAAAAGCCAATATATACAGGTATTTAGAATTTACTTTATTATAACTGAGGCACTGGTTGGCTTCCAAACTGCTTTAAAATTGTAAATATATCAATAAAACATTGTGTTCAACTGCTACCTCTATATCTATATACTGTATATTGATATACATGTACAGATATAGAGATATCAGCGAAAAAGAGAAAGAGAGATCTTTTTTTCTAGGTATAGATATATAGTGGTGTTTCATTTCAGTTGTGGAAAAATGCAGATTTTGGGGTTATAAAGCAGAAAGTTTGGTATTTTTATTGGAGGAGTTGGGATTTTTATAGACAGAGAAACTCAGGATCCCTGGTAATAACCTCTAGAAAATAGGAGGTTGCCCCAGGATTTTCCAGATAGGAGGTTGCCTCAGATTTTGCCTTAAAGGCTAATTGTGTGGATCCATCCATCCCTACACCACAGTCCGTGCCTTACAGATGTTATCATTCACTGAAATTCGTTCAACACACTTGGGACCTCTATGCTCCTGGACCCTCTGATCCCACATTCAGCCCCTCTCTGGGCTACGGGCCCCAATCTCCAGCTCTACTCCCAGGCTTCTGATCCTCTCTGCCCTGTTCCTAGGCTTTGGCCTTGTTCCCAGGGCCAGTTGGGACCTCCTCCACAACATAATCCCTTCCACAAACTTCTAGATGTTATTCAGTGCTGCTTAAACTAGCTCAGATGTTCAGGCCAGAGCCTTGCTGCAGCCCTGCTACCCAGAGCTCTCCACTGCAGCACTGGTGCCTAGATCTCCTTTTCCTGTGGCTCCTGGGCCTAGCCTACATGACCAGCTCCAGCTCTGGGCCTATATAGCTCAAGGCCAGCCTCCTTCTGGTCAGATGACTCCCTAATCATCCCCCTTTACCACCTCCAGGCTGCTTCTCAGGCAGCTGCTCTCACCTAAAGTAACAGGTGCACCATGCACCTTGTCACAATATATATATGTAAGTGGAAAAATTTAACTCTTATTTCTGCATTTGCTTGTGTAAATAAATGCAGAAGGTCCATTCAATTTACTAAAATTAAACTAGTATAAACACTTTATGATAGTTTTTTTACATTCAAGATTTATGCCAGCATCAGGTTAAAAGTATTAGTATATAAACATATACTTAGTATGCATGTACTCCTTTGGAACTTACCATAGTATCAGATGTTGATTGAGAATGTAGAGATTGACTCTGACTGGCTGGAGCTCTCCAAAGATTAACTAAATCATCAAAGTCTACAGAAAGAGGAAAGAGACTAAGTATTCAAATATTCAACATTTTTGGATTGACAAGGGAAGGTACAAAAAAATGCAAGTAGAATCAAAAAGAGTCATAACAGAGGTTTGCAATTTCACTAAAACAGTTGCATGCATTATAAAACTCATTTTGCAGATCACAAAGCTATAAATGCAGGGACTGCATCAGCCAGCACACCCTGAGACTAAAGAGAGGATGCAGTAAAAAACAGTATACAGCAAAAGTATATAGCAGTTTAGGATAACTGTATTATCCGAAACTCCAGCTGCATAAAGTTTAATCAACTTAAGTGATCAGATCCAAGTTTAATAACATGATAAAAATCTACACACACAAAACAAATATAATGAACAAGTGGAGGTCCCTGCCTCAAAGACCTTATAATTTAATTTTAGGTTTTACCATATTTTAAAAGGCACAATTGGTAGCAACAGAGTAAGCATAATGTAAGCCCATTGTTTTAATACTAAAAGTGAAATGTGCCACACATACCACATTGTATGGCATAGGAACCCTTCAAAGTGGGAAGGGCTGCAGTCTTTTCACTTCATAACCTTGAGCCCTAGCTAACTGTTAAGATATTTTATTTTTTTTTCTTAATAAAAAGGTGCCAGTAGGTAAACATCTTAGGCTAATATTATTATATAGACTATCAAAGACTGATATCAGAATATAGATACATGGGAAATGGGAGCGCCATCTTAAATCCATAGGCATTAAGAAGTATTCACATCACTTTCTATACTCTTGGTAAAAGGGAATGAGGGCGCATAGCGTGTGGTCCACAAAGGTCACCATTAGTCAAAAAACTCTGATCCTGAGCATATGAACATGCACAACAGAAGTGAAAAGTCTACATGAACTCAATGCATATTCCCTCTTGACATTCCTTACAATGACATTTCATAGTATGTCTTAAGAGTATCAGTCTGTTAATGTTATCTATCAGAGGTGAATTGAGATTCTGGATAGCCTTCCAATAGTAATAGTGGAGCCAAAAAAACTAATTAGGTTTAAGTTGGAACTTGATCAGTTTATCACCAGGATTACTGATAGCTGCCTGAAATAGCAAGAGACTGGACTCTATGACACAGAACTTCTTTCCTATTTATGTGCCTAAGATATCTTAGGACTGCAACGCTGTGAAGACAACTTTGCATTTAAAAGCCGCTCATATTAATGACTGCCTGAACTTCCTCACTGTTACTGTGATAACCCTCTTACAATTTCTAATTAGTTTAACTCCCCCCACCAATATTTTGCATCAAATGAACCAGATGATGTAATAGATCTTTTAAATCAGTAACCTCTAAAAAACCATACAAATGCAAAGTTTACAATTATCCACACAGTATAGACTAGGTAAAGTATGATTTTACATTTTTAAGAAAACTGTGTAACATCATGGAGCTGATCCTTTAAGTTTTCATTCAAATAACAATGACAATTTGCAATGATTTTCAAAAAAGAAAAACTTAGAGATAAATGAATTCTAAACTAGAAGAATGTTTGCCCTAAAAACAAAGTATTGAAATTGTCACTTACCACTTATGCAACTTCTTTCAGCTATGAGGCCGTCTCCAAGGGAACAATTTAAATCAAATATGTAGCGCCCAAGGTAACAGTTCTTCACCATCTGCTTCAAATGTTCATAGAAGTGGCAATGGTATAATAGAGCTTGAAGGGCAGGTTTTCCTATTTGAGATACGCCGGACTCTTCATCATGTACACAAGGACCCTGAGGAAACAAGGTTCATATACATACATACATATCTTAAACAGGAATCTATATTACAGAACAAACTGCCCCTAGGAAAATAAAGTAAGAATCTTTCCTATAAATTTAACCAAAGGAAGAACAGCACATACATTATATTTAAAATTGACAACCTTATCATACCAATACATTCAGTCATAACGAGATGCATTGATTTCTAAATATTCATTAATAATGAAAAGCAGTTTGGATATGTTTTTGGAAAAATCAAAGCAGTTTATTTATTATTTATTTAATTAAAATAAAATTATTCTAAATTAAAAGTAACTCTTGGTCACAATCAATATTTTAGCACTACTTTTCCATCCTTTCTGACTGGTAAAACCAATGCAGAACATTAATTATTTTCACTATTTCACTTTTACTCCAATTAAAGAACATGCAGTTCTTTGACAAGGAATTTTGTGCTTCATGTAAACTATTAATGAGTTAGTTATAGGGCTGCACTCTATGGTCAGAGGGTGTCAGCAATATGCTTTGGTTGTATCAACCATGACAACTGCATACTCTGGGAATTTTGCAGACATTAAGTATGATGACATTGCGTCAAACATTTGATATCCAAAACTCTGCCAGCTTAAAAACCCTGTGCCAAGTACTTTATGGCCAGAGGGATGAGTTAAAAGGCACTGGCGTAATTCACTAGTTTTATTCACAGTGTGCACTGACATCAGCAACCTTGAGATAACATAATATGTTGTAGTCCAGTAACATCAAATTACATAGGCTGATTTTACTGATGGCTAAAGTTTGTTATGTTGTTTTCAAAAGAGGGTAGGGGGAAGAAGGAGAGTAGAAAGCTCTCCATTGTTATCAAGATGATTTACTGCATTGTCGTCACTGCAGTTAACATATTCCATTCCAAAATTTGGTCTCCAAACACTCAGGCTCGACTGGTGAACTCCAAGTGGTGGGGCAGTGGAGCATCCCACAGGAGCAGCAGGGGTTTTATAGCCATCTGGCAGCGAGGGGGGGAGGGGTTTGCAGCCGGCCGGGAGCAGGGATGTTTGCAGCCTCTCCCTACAGGCCGGAGTGTCCTGCACCACTAACACTTTTAAGCATTTGCAGAGGGGATATCTTTATGTTCTTAAACATTCCTCTATTATTCCCTATATCCTGTTGTTATTTTTTCTTTTGAACTTACTTACATTAGCTGGACTACAGACAAATCATCTCTTACTCAGGGAGAAGAAAGGCCATTTCTCCTTAGCCCCAACATGAATTCTAATTGTAATTTTACATTTTAAATTGGCTGCTTAAATATCAATAGTTTTATATATCTGCCAGGTACCATGAAATACTGCTGGATAATATCTTTCAGCATGCATGCTTATTAAATGACGAGTGCAATGTCAGTTAAATTGTGTGTCTTAATAAGAATCAGAATCATGTTGACCCAAGTCAGAACTATTACTTGTTACAAATTTGTTATGCCTCATCTGCAGTATTTTGATTTCATCCAGTCTTTTTCATCTTACTTTCAAGCTTTTGATGTTTATTTTATATAACATGAGAACATTTAATAAACAATTTATAAACATATACAAAAAAGTTCCCATGTTTAACATCTTGCTACTAGATAGAATACTATTCTAAAAGTATAGCGATTAAATTTAACTGTCTGTATAAACAATTTTTATAAAAGACTGAAACAAGGCCCGGATTAGCGTGTGCCTACTTCCATGTTCTCCTTCCTTGCAAGATGTAGCAGTTGATTTTGGATGCATACTAATCACATCTTTCTTGCCCTCACAGGTTGAAGGTGGGAATTGTGCTCCCCCTTACTGGCTGATCATCTGGAAGACAACCTTCCTGTTCCTCCAAAGGGACTTATAAGGTCCATCTGCAGATTGTTAGTTCAAATCTTCTGTTACAGGCAAAACATCCAAAATGCCTGAGGGGCTGGCATGGTTATGGAAGGCTGTGGTGGCACCAAATGAGTGACAGCACTGATGCACTAAGGATATACAATTCTTAAACAGGCTAGGACCTAGGTGAATGACTCTGAAGTAACCTGACTGAGGGGACAGGGTGCTTAAATGGAGGATGGAGACAGACTATTCTCTGTAGCTACAGGGTAGATACAGTAAAAAATTACTTGGTTAACTGATCAAATATTTGTCAAATAATGGTCAAATATTTTAAGCATTAATTTATGAGAATAGTGGAGAGAAAGACTAAATATTCAATAGGTTAAGATAATTACGCTAATTACAGAAAGCAAGTTATTTAACTGTTATTGTGACAGTTAACTACCAATAGTAAATTCTAAAAAACTTTAATGATTTTAATGACTATCAATGTCTGGCAAATGTAAATATGTATGATATTCAAGACACTAAGGATATTCAAGGTGCACAGGAGCCAGTGACACAGGACCAGCAAAGAAGCCAGCAAACAAGGGATTTTGAATGGTGAGTTTTTTGGCGAGTTTTCTCAATCACTTCTTGCTTACTGCCTTCACTGTAAGCGTGCTAAGTGGAAGGAGATGAAGGAGAAAGGGAATTTTTTAAGGAAGCAATTCTATTTATTTATTTTTTCAGGACTGGAGTTATGGGTTACAGATGTGCTCCAAGCACAAAGTCAAAGAGATTCTAGTCAGAAGTCCAGAACAAATTTTGGTTCTGCATAACAATTGTCGTGAGCTAACTGGTGCCTGAACATCTGACTGTCCTAACAGAACGTAACTGAAACCATTAAGTTTATTCTGAAGCTTTAAGGGAGAATAAAGGTATGGCAAAATGTATACTCATTTACCATGCCAGTCATGCCCAGATCTAGAAGGCACTGGATGCGGTAACTGTTTCTGACATGACTATTGATATGTGGGCTAAATGCTCTTGGAACAGGGTAAGGGATATGGACACTGGAGAATCATTTACTAGCCTGAATTATTTTAAAGAAAATCATTAGGTAGAATGAAGGAGGGTCTAATCTGCGAACACAACAGTAAATTCTGTTAAGGGAGCTTGTAGGAGCACGGAAAAAAATTCTTATTCTTGGTCTCATACCTCCCCAACAGATAAAGCTTTTCAAAATAGTTCCACACATCTCATCAGCAACAATGTCAAACCCATCAGTAGGAATGTAGAGATGGTTTTGGGAAGTACGTTATAAAAAACTCAAAAGCTGTAACTTGCTTTCACAAGAGAGATCGCTACTCTGCTAAACAAAGATGTATTCTCAGTTCACCCAAAACAAACTGTTAATCTGAATTTTTCATAATCTGCCAAAATGTCACTACTATAGAAGGAGCCATCAGCTGCATTTTAAACAGTAATTACTACTCTGAAGTATACAGATAAAACAGTAATTATTATTATCTTTCAAGCTTACTGAAGGTTTGATAACAATATATTTATATATTTTATTTACACACAAAAGTTTTCCATTTATACCATACACTTAAATACTACATATGCGCTAGAATACAGTTTTATTTTTAATTATGCCACCTTAAGCATAGCAATCTCATGCCAAAGACAAATATCCCCTCACCTGCCAAACACAATCTTTCTTCTCTTCAGTAGGCATTGGGATCACAAGAAGGTTCTGAAGAATAAAAGCAGCCTAAAAGAAAATAAAAGTGTCAATACTGCCATCTTGCTGAAGCTGCTGAACAAAACAAAGCACCAGATTCAACAGCACTGTAACAGCATCATAGGTCAAAGTGGCATATTAATCAGCAACTCACTGTACTAGCTTAAACATTTCTGAAACCGTTTGAAATTTCAAGATTTACTGTGGCACAAAAAGGATGCAATCAATTTAAAAATCCTAAAACATCACCTAAGAGCACTAATACAAAAGCATCAGAGGGAAAAACTCTTTTCAGTTTACTTTATGGAACTGATGGTATTTTATACAGCAGTTCACTGTTTTCCCAATATAATTAATTTATCTGGATTTCACATAATAGCTAGAGAAGAGAAAAATATTTTGAAAGAGCAAAACAAATGTTATTATAAAAATATCAAAGAGAGAAGAAATATGGGCCAGGTGCAATATCAAAAACTATTTAAGTATTAATTTGACAATTACTAAATTCAAGTTGACCGAGTCTTTTTATAACACAGAAATGCAGGTCTTTCAACAATTGTCCCCAGTATCTCACATGCACACCTACGGAAACTGCTTTGTTTAAACTGTAAAACACTTGATGCTGAGACAATGTCTATTTGCATACAGGGCTAAGTTCACTGTTACCTCCTAAGTAAGAGTCCAATCGCCACTTAGAAGACTTCCTTCTTTAAATATCCTGGGGTGTTTTTGGTATGTTTTGGACTTAATAAAATGTGAAAAAAGAATTCTGATAATTAATTTTTAAAATAACTACAAAAGATGATCCCAACTGTTCTACAATGATCTGGACACCAAGAGATTTACATTTTTGGAGCATTTTTGTGCAGAAGTGTTCTACATTGTTTTACTTTAAAATACGTATATTGTTGAGAAAACATTTCTCAGAAGTATTTTAATATCTTAAAACTGAATTATAAAAGCTTGAATCCTTACATTTTGGTTGTACAATGGGCATGGAAAGAAACTGAAATGTCACATTATTGCTGTGCTAAATTCTTCCATCACAATTAAAAAAAATCTAAATATTTAGCTGAATATTTCTAGCTCTAATTTTTAATAGATGATACCTCATACAGTTAGATGCTGTATTGTAATTGTAGGGGAATAAAAGAAGAAAACTGCTATTTCATTTCAAAATGAGAAGCAGGTTATATTAAATTCATAAACTTCTCCTAGATTCACGATTTGTATAAATATGTACTTAGCTCTGAGTTAAGACATGAGAACAAAGCTCATAGCTTTATTTCATCAGCCCACTGCTCAGTCTCTAAATAGTTCAGAAGGTTTCTTCAAGTCAAGGAAAAATATCCTTTATACGCATAAAAGATAAGAGACTTCTGCTTAAGTTATGAAGCTCATTACTTATTGTGCATTTCTCATGCACTGGCAAAATCTACTTCCACTGCTTCTCCATGAAGTGTGAGCACTATATCCATCAGGCACTGTTAACACTGTAAACAATGCTAGTCTATTCAAGAAGTTGCAACAGAGACCATGAACATACATTGATTTCAAAGCTATATTCAATTTACTGTATTTGAGCATTTTGGTAGTCTGAGCTGTGTAGAGAAAACGTACTAGGAAATACACTCAGGGATTTTTTTTTTTGTTTTGTTTTTTTACTTAAACCACGCAAGATATAACATATGAGGCCCTGGCACACATTTCAATTATGACATGATTGAGATGCAAATCTATAACATGCTATATATACACACACCAATTTATAGCATCATAGCAGGGAAAGCCAGGCACAAAAAATGTTCCACATATATTGTAGAAGACCTTTGAGTCTGGTTGGTATGAACCCTTATATTGAACAGGTAGCATGTGTGCCTGACCCAGAACTACCCCATGCCAATCTGACTCTCAGTTGATAAACTGGATCAGTTTGGGACACCACGACTAAAAACTGCACATGCAGCTGGGCTTCACAGGGTTGTTTTATAGCCAGAAGTAAAGGGGAAGTGGAGTCAGGAAGCCTCTCCCTAGCCCTGGCTCCAAGGCCCCTGGCTTTTGAATCATGTATGGAGCCGGGCTGTCTGGTGGTTTTTAGGCCTGGGGATGCCCTGGGGCCTGGGCCAAAGCCACCCCTTGGGCAGCAGGCAATTGTGGCTTCAGGACTCCTGCTACTGGGATCTGAGGAATTTATATGCCCCATCCCAAATATTGCACACCTTGCCATATTTCCTCATATCTAAATCACACCATTAGTTTTATGCCTGCCAGAGGCCATGGAAGAACAAAAGCTATTTAATAAATAGTTTATAGTTTAAGTGAATGACTACTGAGTGAAATTAAAAAGAAATAGTTAAGATATTCTATTACACTATGCTTTGTTCACAGAACTACCCAATCATCTGTGAAGAATACTGAGATAGGCTTTCATATGTCACTTCTGTAACCCATACATTTGTTAAAATAAACTTTTCTAATATCTACAAAAAGAAAATCAACTACTACATTTTATGTTAAGCTAATTGATGAGAATAAAATGAACATACCCTTAAATTTCTTTCAACACCAAAGAAAGAAGACACAAGCATTTCGACATCTCCACATTGCATATATCATTGTTTTTCATAATGTTATAAATATATACAGCAAGAATGGTTAGGGATTATTCTTATAATGCTTCAAGCAGTAAGAGCAAAAGATATCTTTCTAAGCACCTTACTGTTTTTATGGCTCAAATGAAACTAGCATATCAGTGAAACAGATTACTTCTGCTTTTACATTAGTAATCATGTCTCTTCAGTGCTTTTCAACTGAATGCTAAGTGAAGAAGGTGAAAAACATTTTTTCATTAGGTAGCATTTAACTT
>NW_005842401.1:650006-655211 GCF_000455745.1 Alligator sinensis | reverse complement strand
AGGAATGTTGTGCCATCATGAATAAATCCTCTCACAAACAGCTTAATTTTCATATAATTGTTTTCATTCTTTATGACCTTAAAGGTTTTACAGATGTATATTCATGAACAACAGAACAGAAAAAAAGCATACCTCCCGGCGTACCATGCTACATTCAGATTGATCCAGAAATATGTTTATTACTGTTCCCCATAATCCTCCAGAAATGTTCTGACAGCTGTCTGCTAAAGCAATGCATCCTGCTTCAAGAGATGTAAGAGCTGATCCAATTCCAAGTGATGTGAATCTTACCTGGAAGAAATTCACAAGATAAGGTAAAAAAAATTATAGTAAAATGCAATATTTTACAATTTTTGCTCAAACTTCTACTATAAAGCATACAGTCCTAATCCCTAAACTACCTTGAAAAGTTACTGACTGACTTGTATTCCAAAGCTTTTATACCCCTTTTATATCCCTTCAAAAGCTTTAAATATTGAGACTACAAAATTCTATCCACCTAAGTAACAAATGCAGACATGCCTAGAAAGCCAAGTAAGTATCCAGAAGTCTTTAGGGTGATCTGATAATACCTCAATTTTTGCAATATTACATATAAAAATAGCTGATCATACGTTTATGCTAACAATTATAAACAAAATATTAAGGACTTAACATTTAATATTATTTGACAAGTAATGGAATGTGGATGCCTTACTTAAGTCTACAAACACATGCAACATTTTTGTATACATGTTATCATACCTCAACCTTTTTTTAAAACCTAAACTGTGCTCAGCAGTGTAACTAGAGGGTGGAGAGAGAAAGGAAGAGTGAGTGGGGGCACCAACTTAGGCAGGACACAAATATAGGTGTTGCTGTCACTGTCAGTCCAGCACTACAACAGTGCAGTGCCACTGGAGAGGGTATAAAACTGCTGCTGCCCAGCCACACCTCTGACTATACTAGTACTGGTACCTGGCTGGCCTGCTCTTCTTTTCAACGACATTCAAACTTAAAAAATAAATTAAGATCCCCATTCACAGTTGTCAAGGAAACACCACAAGAATCTTACTAGCCAGGTTTAAAGCTTCAGTTCTATTTCAAATATTGTTTAAGACACTGCTTAGCATTCAGCACCACTCTGAGAAGTAAGTATAAAAATTAGATTCCACTTTTATTGCATTGACTGATTCATGTTAAATGATCATGTTACAGTGATTCTGTAGCCATGACAGTCCAGGTTTTATGCAAGAGGCAAGGATTTTTTGGGGGGGTGATATCTTTTATTGAACCAATTGACATGGTTGGAGTAAAGATAGACAAGCTTCTGAATGCAAGACATTCTTTATCAGGTCTGAGGAGGGAAGCAAGCAAGCACAGCCTTCATGTTAAAAGGAATTTTATTTTGCACGCATCCACACGCGCATGCACACACACACACACACACACACACACTTCTGCTTATAGTTAATAGAAAGAAAGTGCAGAAATCTTACATTCTAAAGTACCATGAACGATTACCCTGAGTAACTAAAAACATAAAGTGACGCACTAAAGAACTGTGGCGATGACATTCATTTGATGATACATTTTAAATTTTTCTGTTAAAGTAACACATGGATACACTGACCACATTTAAAATTGTATCAATTTTAAGCCTCATCATTAAAATATAATTTAAAAAATTTGATACATGCATTTCTTAAACTTGGAATGACTATTTTACTGCCACAGTACACTAACCTCAGGGTCTCTGTCTACCCATAACGGAACCAGCCATGCCAGACCTAGTCGAGAAGGATCTTCTTCTTCACTGTTTTCATAAGGCAAGAACCAGAGAGAGATCAAATCCTGGTCAGAAAGTAAAAAGCAAAGCAATATGTTTTAGAAAGTAACCTTTCGAGCATGACCAGGTTTTGTTTTTCTAAAGCTTATTGCAACTTACAGAGTGCCAATATTGTACGGCACAAATACTGACTTAAACCCTGCAAAATTACGTACACTTACTTAAATCTATTCATTGAGTAAAATTAAGTACATGTGTAAATCTTCACAGGATTAGGTTCTGAATGATAAACAGATCCCCCCGCCAAACCGCAGAAACTTCAGATGGAAATACTGCGAATCATTTTAACTCAGAAGAGGATAACTAAGTTCAGCAGAACAGTGGGAGACAAAAAACTCAACACTAATTCTAATATAATAAAAGCCTTAGTGTGTCTGTCTGTGTGTCCATCCGTAACGCTTTATTCGCACTCTGATTGGTGGTCTCGGCAGCCAATCACAATGCTGACTGAAACAACCAGAGTGCTCTGCACAGACAAACACACACGGTGGAGTGCCACTGTGATAGTGGGGACAGAGGGGCTGGAGCTGTGGGGTGAAGCCAGCAGTGCTGGCCCCACCCTTCCTGGCCCTGCTCCTTGGAGGCAGATGGCAGGGCTGGAGCAGGGGCAGGGCAAAGCCAGCGGCGCTGGCCTTGCATTCCCTCTGGCCCTGGTCCTTGGAGGCAGTGATGGCGCAGAGTGCTGGTGGCATATCAGGGCTGCTCAGCACAAAGCAGCAGAGGAGGAGGGGGAGGGGACAGCCACAGCTGGACCTGCATCCTGGTGAGCGCAAGGAGCAGAGGGAGCCCTGATTTTGCATGATAAAAAAAATAGAGGTGTACTGATACATTGGTCCCATATCGTACTGGCACCGATAACAGGAAAACTAACATTATCAGCAACTGGCTTCTTTTGGCTGATAATGTCACCGATAAATGCTGCGTGCATCCCCGCAGCTGCAGTGCAGCACGCAGGTGGCCAGGAGTGCAGCCTGGCAGTGTGAAGAGCAGTGTCCGGCTGGTTAGTTTGTTCGGGGAAGGAAGAGGTGTATCGGGGGGGGGGAAACCAAGGCCCCTGCACAGAGGGAGGGAGTGGGGTTGGCGCTAGGGCTGGCACTTATGCAGGGGCAGGCACTGCGTAGCCAGGGTACTGCACTTGCTCTGGGAGGGTATGGGTGGGGCTGGCTGTACCCCCTGGATCTGTGTGTGGGGCGAGGGTGGGCTGCTGTTGTGGGCTGGGCCAGGCTGAGTTCGAGGAGGGAAGCAGCAGAGCTTGGAGGCCTATGTGGGGGCTACCTCAAAATTGACCATAGCCCCCCCCACCGCCGGCCCCAAACACAGCCCAGCCCAGCTGCCCTGCCGGGAAGAGCCCAGCAGTGCCCCCAGCAGCAGCCTGCCCTCGCCCTGTGCAGATCCAGGGGGCACACCTCCCCATGCCCTCCTAGGATGCATACAGTGGTGGGAGCCACCTGCCTCCCCCTCCCCGCATGCACTGGATGAGCCGTGGCTCCAACCCACACCCCGCCCCGGCTGTGCAGCGCCTGCCCCTGCCCCCCCTCCCTGTGGGGCCCTCAGTCTGCCCCCTCCATGCCCCTTTCCTGCTGCTCTGTATGCTGCCAGGCCACTTAGCGACAATGGGATCAGGCTCTCTCTCTCTCTCTTTTATAATCAGAGAATTGGGGGGTTTTAAATAGAGAAAACCAGGATCCCTGATTATGAGGCAAGTGGCCTAACTCTATGACCCTTGTATTGCACAGTACACAAGTGCAAACTGATCTCAGTGACCCAGGAAGCCCCTTCCAGTTCTACATATCCTGAACTGCAGTTCTCCAGTCTGGACTATAACCAATGATTCCTATTTTGAATATTCCTTCTCCCAAAACGGATTACAGTAGAGATCCTGCTTTGCTTTTAGTCAGTTTAGGCTTAGGACCATATTTTTCACCTTACTCCTATCATTAAAATTCCAGCTTGCACAATATGATCACAATGACTTGGGACACAAAGTTTAGGTCTGTATTACGAAAATTCAATTACTTTTAAAGAAATTAAATTAAATATTCCTTGAATACCTTATCTATATAACCTTAGGTACATGTACAGAATTTAGGAAATAACAGAGCAGTCCTGAACACTAATACTGTATTTGTTTAGTCCTTAATACAGTAAACAGGTGGCATGTGCTTATAGTTAATGGGAAAAAATAAGTCTGTTTAAGAAGTAAGCATGTTCCTAGAGACGTTGTTATCCAAAGTTCTGAAAACAAACACTGCTGTAAACAACTAGAATTATGCAATATCTTGTTAACAAGGTTTCCATTTCCAGAACTGTTGGACACATTGAGGTGTCTGTTATTTTCAAATAAAAGAAATTATTGCATTTAAAATAATCTTGGAAAGGTAAAAATAAAAAATCTTTTATTTTAGCTACCCTTAACATTGTGTTAGGCCAGCATTCCCTTTGAAAACAGTGGGATTACTTTTAGAGTGATTCTATTCAATTACAGTAAGGTTAGCAGAACTGACTTTTAAGAGAAAATTATTCCAGGGAGGGTGATAACTCAGAGCCAGTAAAGAGCATGTACAGGTACGCCCGGATATCTGGGCCTCATGGACAAGGCCTGGGCTCATGGCCTGCAAGGCCTGCCCGTACACTCTAGACTAAAGAAAACCACACACACACACACACACACACACACACACACACAAAAAACAAAAACACAACGAACATTAGGACTATTTCCATCTTTACAGTTCTGCCAGCGAGGACACCCATGGAGGCCTCAGGGGTCGACCCGCATGAACAAAAGTCCAAGGCCTCGGCCTGCTTGACGCGTCTCCGCAGCTTGAGCAGACGGTGGTCTCACAGTATGAGGATCAGGCATCCCGCCTCGACTCGGCATAGCGCCCCCTCAAGGGCCCAGCGCTCCTCAAAGGTGGGCACCGTCCGCTGGAGGACAGCCTGCTCAAACTCGAGGGAGAGGCAGGCCCGCACCAGCAGGCAGAAGAGCTGCAGGGCGTCGACCATCCCAGTGCCGGTGAGCCGGTTTCACCGGCTCTTCAGGGGGACCATCTTGGCCTGGCCCAGCAGGAAGTTGGCCAGGCTGACCGTGGCCCGCTCGGCTGCCCGGTACGGAAAGGAGTGGATGTAGACGTCCTCAGAGAAGTCTCGGCCCAGCACCCGAAACAGCGTAACCCAGGGCGGCAAAAAGAGGCTGCAGCCGGGGGCAGTCGAGGAACGCGTGGAAAATGTCCTCAGCCAGCACCCCCAGGCAGAAGGGGCAGGCCGCTGAGGCCGCTGGGTCCAGGTGACGCACAAAGGTGCCAGTGGCCAAGATGCCGTGCACAAGTCGCCACTGCAGGTCGCCGGTCTTCTTGGCGGTGGGGACCTTATACCGT
>NW_005842401.1:649677-649987 GCF_000455745.1 Alligator sinensis | reverse complement strand
TGCCGGGTGCGCACCACCCACATGTAGAGGCCCTTGCGGGGCAGGATGCCAAAAGGGCAGCCCGTATTGCCCTGAGCAGCGTGTTGGGCTCCTTGGCCAGCTCGCTGGGTACCGCTGGGAAGACGGGTAGTGGTGGGAAGGCGTCTTCTGAGGCGTCCGCGGTGGGGAGGGGCTGGCGAGTCTGGAGATGGACTTCCAGGGCGGTCACTGCCTCCGTCGGGAGGGGGGCCCTAACGGCCCGCAGAAGCCGCCCTGCGGTGCGGACGGAGCGCATCGCCAGCCGGGCAGCCAGGGGCTCGGGGGACAGCCA
>NW_005842401.1:648336-648692 GCF_000455745.1 Alligator sinensis | reverse complement strand
AGACGGTCGCGTCGTCCGCGTCCGCCGTCAGCCAGAGCAGGGGGCTGGTGGCGGGGCCCGGCGCCGGTGGCAGGGCGAGGCCGGTCAGGCGACGTCGCAGAGCGTGCAGCAGCGGTTCAACGGCCAGGGTGTACAGCATGTCCAACAGGGGGCAGCCCTGGCGTATGCTGCGACGCACAGGGAACGGGGAGCACAGTGTGCCGTTCACCTTGAGCAGGCCGGAGGCATCGTGGTACAGGACCCGGAGCGCCGCGGTGAAGAGCGGCCCGAAGGCAAAGGCCTCGAGGGTGCCGAGCAGGTACCGGTGGTCGATGCAGTCGAAGGCCTTCTCCTGGTCCAGGGAGAGCACGCCGACG
>NW_005842401.1:585460-643652 GCF_000455745.1 Alligator sinensis | reverse complement strand
GACAATTAAATCGGCCGGCGCCAAGGGGAAAAATGCTCAGAAGGCGGGGGGAAGGGGGTCCCCAGGGACAGGGTGGGTAGAGGCAAGGTTTTTGGGGGGGGTGGGGACAGGAAAAGGAGGGCACGGAGTGCAGGGAACGCACAAAAGGCACTCGAGCTGCAGGAGCTCAGAAGGGCTTCACCTGTTGGCAGCCCTCTTGAAAGAAAGAAAGAAAGAAAGAAAGAAACTATACTTTTAACTTTGTCAATAACAATGTGTCAGTACTTAAACCATAGAGAAGACAAGGTGAAGGACAACTTTTAACGTGCTCACTGTATTTTTGGCTTGAGCCATCATTTCATGGGACAAGTGAAGCAAGCAAAGTACTGTGCTCTTGGTGACACCTTTTCCCATGAAGGACATAGCATTTCCTCCCCACTCAACGTAAAAAGATGAGATGACCTGGAAAAAACAAAACAAACTATTACCTGCAGTAAAGCTACCATGAAATATACACAGTACAAACTGTTCTACAGACTCCCTTGAATTTAAATCATGACTAAGAAAAGTCACCAGCCTTTATCAAATATACATTTTCCTTGCATTTTTAGACATACTTTATCATTCTATTATAATAAGTTACATTGACAGAGGCTACCTTGTGATATAGCTATAACCTCGTGTTCAGCAACCTGCTCTTATCTTGGCTTTCCTTCATGTCTACAGTGACCTTCATTTACCTATTGTTTATAGACCTGATAGAACTTTTGTGTTTTCAATCCAGTCATTATTTATCTTCTTTTCTTTTTTTCTTTTTCTTTTTTGCCAAATCTTGTATTAGCGTACTTAGAATTTAAATGTATTATTTTGTTTAAACATTTTTGATTTTTAACCTTGGAAACCCTCATATGTAATTTGCCAAAACCTAGGCCCCAAATAATTCCAAGTCTGTCTGATTAATTTAGTATTTACATGCTCTGATAGGATAATTCAAAGTGGGGAAGGAGCACAAACCTGCCTCACATATAATTTATGAAGACCTGCATACTTTTTAGTTATAGGAGTCCTTTTAATATTTTCAGCTCTTAAGAAAAGTCCCTTGGACAGTCTGAATTCAATATCCAGGAGAAACTGGTTGGCTGCATCATAATACCTGTGTGAAAAATAGCTTAAAGGTCTTTCTTTAGTTGTTGGCACTTTGTACACTATAAAGGACGGTCATTTTGAGCTGTTTATTGCTACTTGTATGAATTGAAAATCTTTATTTCATACAGGAACACCTGCTGAATAGCAGCAGTTACAGTAAGCTGATGTAACTGTCTGGCCAGCGATTGTTAAAATATAACAAAACAAAAAAAAAACCTATGTAAATCAGACCTAAATAGCCTGCTTAAAATATGTTAAGAACTGCATGTAATGGAATGTATTATCCCCCAAACCACGGCTATTACAACCTATCCATTCGTTTCTGTTTCTCACCACTCCATGAAACAACTCTCTATCAAGTTATATGTTGTATTCAGTTGACTTTAAACTGCATAATACATAATGCAGATAGGATCTTATCAGGAGGATCTCTACTGCCTATTTCCCAGCCGTTATCTGAAACCAATCTCTTTAGCAGAAAACCTTGTTCTTTGCAATAGCATCTATAATTTGGGTGCCTTTTTTAATTTAAAATCCCATCTGAAGCAGTCAATCAAGTGGCTCTAGCTATTTTATTGCCATTTCAAAAACCTTGCCATTTCATCATAACTCAGTTTTTCAACACTTACTTTACATTTTTTGTTTCATCACAACAACTCGCAGTTAATATAGAGGTTACCAAAAATCTCTACTGAGAGCTAGAAAAAGCATGGAAAAAAGTATATATTTATTCTGAATCTTTAAAAGGGCAATACCTGATGTATTTATTTTCACTCTATTTCATAACCTGCAACAAGATCAAAATGTTAAAAATCTAGCCTTAAGTCCTTTATATGTTATAAAATTATTTAAGAACACTAGGGTGCTGGTAAAGTTGTACTTTTGAAGAGAAACTAGAAAAATAAGCATAACATTTTCGGCGTACCCACCATGAAAGCCTCTTGTTAGTTCACTGAGTTTTCCCTATGTTACTTTAATCTAAGGTGCTGAGAGATGTTCATTTAAAAGGAGTGATGGGATCTGACCCTTGATACTAAACCTCACAATCCTGGGCTCCCCCCTAAACCACCAGCAAATTGAAAGCTGGGTGCCTGACAGTCAAATTGACTGTCAGCTTGCTTTAGGACCACACTAGGGCTCTAAACAGCAGCCTAAATTTATCAATCCAGGTGTTCCTTTTTTGGAATCTTTAAAAGGACATCTGCTTGTAGACAGATACAGTGTGCATGTCTGTGTGTGTTCATAGTTATAAAACTATGTTTTTATAACTAAGTTTTATTTTTTAAATACTCTGGCTTATACACCCCCCTATTATTTGGATTGATTTCTTAATTTTTAATTTTGATTAATATTTGTCTTTACAGACTGGTTTCAGTAGCTAGCCCAGAAGACTAATAATGCATGTTTTAGTTTTCAGCTGATGTCTTTTACTTGAATGAGGAGGTTACCTCTCCCTATTACAAAAACAAATCGTTACATAACCATTTTGAACAGTTATATAGCCAGAATAGTCTACAATGACATGAAAGTAATCTTCGTTTGAATTGAGCAGATTTCAATTGCTCTGAATGAAATTAATTTTGATATCACTAGTTATGATACTCTGAAAATGACATATGAACAATAAATATATTTTGCATAGACTCTCATTTAAGATCATAAAGAATTCTCAATCCGACATTATTGAAGTCAATGCTAGTTTTGCCATTCACTTCAAAGAGAATGGGATAAGGTCCAAAGTGCACAGATGGGAAAGATTATGGCATATCTTCATGCGTGGATAACTTACTGGCTCTCTCAAAAGTCTAGTACAAGTGCCCAACATGCGCACACGTCATAAAATCTTCAGAAAGGGCACCACAGAGCATAAAAACACTGCACTCTTGTCAAACACAAAAATTAATGAAATATACAATTTTATGGACAAATCTGTTTCATTCCACCACAGAAGTTAATTGTTGATTTCTAACTGGCTATATACAATATTACAATGTTCCTTCCTTACATCTTTTAACTTACACACACCCAAAATGTCAAGTTCACTAATTGCACACATCCGTTGTTAGGTTTTCAGAAAAAACCAAAACAATCCCCCCCCCGCCCCAAAACACCACTCTTAAACCAAATTACAAGTAAAATTTCCCAAAACGTATATTTCCCTCAATAATATTGTATTCACAATATTAATATTTTGCCTTACGATTGTTTCATAAATGACCAAATGACAGCATAAGCAACTTACCTCAAGAAGACCTGTTAAATATTTCATACAAATTGTGAATGATTCAGTTGTGACAGAATGTGTACTCCAGCCTGGGAATGCAGTAACGTGAACTATTCCTCGTAAAGTTCTCTCCAGAGAAGGAAGTCCATAGAAGTGGGGTGCATTTGTTACCCGTAAACACTGTAGCAGTTTCAAAGCCAGCTGTGTTCGGAAACAGTCAGCAAGTTCCAAGCCCTTTCTGTGGCCATAGACATAAAGCAAAAATGTCAGTCAACAATATAAAAGTTTCCCTAATCTACAATTATTCAGGTTACTAATGATATCTTATTGTATCTGTAGGTGTTCTATTAGTTTAGGTGTCTGAATCATGTTGCCTTTTGTATATGGAAAAGTGGAAATCAACAACTCCAGCTTTATGTTATTCGAGTTCTGAAAGCACAAAATTTCATATATCATCATATTGGGACATTCATTCAACTTAAAAAAAAATTACTGCAAACAGAAATGTTAAACTAAATAACCTGTTCAGTATAAGTGAAAACAATTAAATGCTTTATAACATGAAGAAAATGACAAAGCTCAATGGACACATTTAAATTCATTCTAAAATCAAAGTGTCAGAGAGATTTCCTGTAGTTATAGCTTCCAAGCTAGCAATCAATTAAAAATTGTAGAACAGTTTGGACCATGCTCCCATTTATAGTGACACAATTTTCTAATCCTTCTTTTTCAGACGTCTTGTTCATTGATAATGATATGAATAAATGAACCAGAGAATAAAACAACACTCTGAAGAAGCTCTCTATGCAAATGTGTAATTAGATGGTGATTTTAATTATTTTCAGTCATATTTTTAGACATATTTTGATTAAGAGCCCTTGCACATATACTTAGGCAAAATAACGAGTTTAGAAATCCTTAGCGTTTAGGACAGAGGTGCCCAACACGCATGGCATGGTATGGATACACTTGTATGCATGCCCAAACACCAAATGTTAAATCGGTGATTAATAATTTCAAATACTATAAATTGATTATAAGATGAGGTTTTCTCCCCAATCAGCATAGGGAAAAAAAGCCTTACATTTGCATACAAGGAAACCCCATTAAATATATTGCATACTGTTCAACTGCTGCTAAAAGCAGCATGCACTCACTAACAGAAACCAGCTATAAAGTTGATTAAATGTAGCCAACACTGAGCATGTTATAGAACACACATGGCTCATATTGGGCAAACACACTGAATGGAGTAGGAGTGGGAGCGTTTGTGTGTTCGTTCCTTTAAAAAAATAAAAATTAAAAAAATGGGCGGGCATTCCCTCCACAGGGAACTGGCACTGGGGCTGGAGGTACTGCAACATCAGGCCAGCACTGGGAGAGCCAGAGCCAGTCCTGGCACACTTACCTTGGTACCAAAAATGTTTGAACTAAGCCAAAAAGGCTAACACGTTGATAGGAACGTACCTCAAAGCTAAATTAGTGAAGCCGGTATGAATAAGATATATGGTAGTGTCCACTGCTCATTCACCCTTAGCACCCATTCTCTTTCAAGTTGTGGTGAGCCACTACACTGAATACATCGTGATTTCTTCTTCATTACCACATCTGAGCTGCAACTTTCTTTCCCATTTCCAGTGATTCCTGTTTCTTCATCAGCCTTAAATGCTTGGCACACATCACCAAACGGTCCAAACAGTTCACCCAGAATCCCTTTGTCACTCCCTCTCTCAGCTGGTCACATATGATTACTATGGCCCTGCCCTCCATGAGGTACAGTCAGTTCATGTTGTCCTGCACCTCATCTCCATATACATTTTTGGAGGATCCCAGGACTCCTGACAAGAGCATCTGGTTCCAGTCATGAGTGAGAGGCTAATTAACACCTGGATCCTTTGAGGATAGGGAGGGGGTATCTGGAATACACAAATATACTGATCAGTGCTAAGCTGTGGGGTCACCATGACTTGAAATGCTATTGACTCTGTGGGGGCCCAACCTATACGATAAATCATAAGCCTTTTTGGTTTTGGACTAATATCATTCATAGTCTGTACTATACATAAAGTAGGTACAATAGTGCTTAAAAGTATGTTTATGGAGTACCTGTACTAAAATTTGCATCAGTTCCAAAAAAAAGTAAAATTAATCAATTCTGGATTAAGTCTATGGGTACCCATGATAATTTGCATATTTATTTCAAAGTCTGGGTTTTCAAATTTGCCCCTCACTTCCCTGTGCTCAGGAAAAGCAGAATCTGACAGTAAAGGAAGGTAGTAGGGGCTATAGGGGAAGAAGTTGGGAGAGGCAAGGGACAAGAGTGCCACTTGACCCCCACCCCAGATTTTTTTTCATGCTATAGTGGGAAACAAATTCAATGCAATGCTCCAATAACTAGATTAAATACCTGGAAAATTATAACAAATTTACAAATTTTCCATATATAGAATCTAATTTTGGGGGAGTTGTTTTATATTCTGGGTCACCTTGCATTCAAGTAAATACAGCAGTATCTTTTAGCTTGATTCTTGAAGTTTAGTAGATTTGTTAGTTATAACTATTAAGTATAGAAAAAGTAGCCTAGATTTGATACAGGGCCCTTCAAAAAGTGTTCATCATTTCAGTTGTTCACATGTCTGTCTTTACATATATAACATAATAGAAGAAAGGTTTACAAAGATTAAAACAATATAAATTGGTAAGAAAGTCATAACAGATAACCTAAGCAACTTGATTCAGTGTACCAATTTCACTGAATTTTAGGTAAAACACTCTCTATCAATTCCTAACATTTTTAATTACAGAAATGTTGTTAATGCTAACATATATACAACTGCCTAAGAACCTCATTCCAACCTATAGAAGTAAATAAATGGAAATGTTACCATGACTTTCATGGGCTTTTCAAAATATAATCAGCTCTATTTCTGACAGAGCTGAGAGCATAATTGCAAAATATCAGTATACAGAAAGTTACCTTATTCCACCTACTAGCAATGTACTACTGATATTTTTAAAACTCGCATCGAGACAGACAAGACATGTCAAAAAGGCAGGCTGCTGTTAGCCAATTTACACAAAAGTTATTAATCTTGTAGCAATAAGATAGTTTAAAATAGCAGCCAAACCTGTAAGATAGCAGAACTCAGAATTTCTGACTGATTTAGTCAACTGTCTTTTCATTTGAGTCTGTTCAATGTTAAGTGGTACCACACATGTTTATGCATGTCAGAAGTGTGAAAATCTTTTGACCTTATGAGCAATGCAGGACTCGTTAACGGCCTGGATGAATGGCGTGGGGCCGGCCCCACAGGCGAGGTCAGGCCCATGCCCCCTCCACCCCCAACCCTCCATATGGTAGATCCAGAATACAAGGTGCCTGCTGCAACCAGATCTGGATGCAAGCCACATGTGGCACCCATTCTGGTTGGTCCAAAGCAGATGCTGTGTGCAGTATGGGTCCTGAACTAGCTGAAGGAGGCTCTGGACCAACTGAGCTTTCTCTCCACCTCCTGGGACCAGCATTGCCTACTGCACCTGCCCCAGAGCAGCGGGAGCAGGCGCTGCATGCAGCCTGGATCCCAGACTAGGGAAAGTGCACACCTCAGGTACTGGATCCAGCATAGGGGGCAGAGAGAGGAAGAGGAGAGGAGTGTTCAGGACTGGTCCCATGTAAACCAGCACCAGGAACCAGATTAGGTGGCTCTGTAGGCTGGATCCTGTCCATGAGCTACATCTTTGATACTACCAATGGATTTAGTGGGAAGAGTGCTTTTTTTTACAAGTCCACACAGAAACTAAGCAGGTGCAGTATTCTCATATGATTACAGTTGCATTCTTGACACCCAATATTTTAAGGGTTTCTAGCTACTATACTCCCAACTCCTGCCTTATATGAACAGATGCCTTTATACTATACCTGTCAGTAACTGACATGAAGCAGAATAGCAAGGTGTTAGAGAGACCAATGAGTTCTTTCTCCAATCGTTGCCTGATTGTAGTCTGTACATTATCTTTTTCATCCTGCACCTGGGATTCTGGTTGCACAAGAAGATCTAGCAATGAAGTTGGATTCTGAAAAGAAGAACCATGAAAACACTCAAACATTGCAAAATGTGTTTCCTAGTACAATAAACAATCTATTGAAACTTTTCTATTCAACTGGTAACAAGTTATGATGAAGTCTGAGGATGTAATTGACAGGTATTACTTTGAAAACCAAACCAAACAAAAAACCAAACCGGAGATTAATAATTTTCTAGTACTTTGGTATCGGGCTAACAACACTCCTAGGGAAACTCTGGGAACCTTGGCTGTTCCCAGGTTATTTTTCTCCTGAAGTGGCCATTGTTACTCTGAGAAAAAGCCTGAACATCTGTGCACTCATGGTTTCTCCTGGGAGAGCAGCAACTCTCAGGAGAAAATGAAGTCTGTACAAAGTCTTTTAAGTATGGTTTTAGTATGGAAAACTTGTTCTGATTTTAAAGCATAATATTATGTATTATGAAGTAATATGATCAGAAAATATATAGAGAGTTATGCAAGTTCTTTTACTGTATTGCAACTCTGACATTACACACAAACACACAATCTGTACATTCGTTCGCGCACGCATACACAAATCAAAACACTCTTCAAACCTTTATCTGCAGTTGGTTTCATAGATGGCATTTTGTACAGTCCACAAACAATACATTTTCCCACGTATATTCTTACATTTTTAAGCAGTGTCTCCAAGATCCATTTTAAATGATCCACCTCCAAACTCCTCCTCTGTGCCCTAAGCAACTTGCTTAGAAAACTTATGACATCTGTCAGAAGCTCCTCATCTTCTGTAGAAGCTGGGAGAACTTGCAGAAACCTTCAGTACAAAAGAAGTTTATCATCTATAGGTCTCATGTTCATGTCTAAAGGACATTACTGGAAATACCGAGTTCCACTAACATGATATAAAGTACTTACACATAAACAGACGTACTGAGCTCTGCATAGGAAGTGTTAAATTTAGATATCTGAACAGGACTAATGATAGGTCAAACTTCACTAATTTAACTACTGGGAATAGTGCAGCTGTAAATTATTTGACTTTTTTTTCAATAAAAGGGCAGTCATTTGCATAAAAGTTTTCTTTTAAAATAAGTAAAACACCTAAATTACAGAAATATTGCTGTTTTCAAAATTTAAATGTTACCTACTTCACAAACAAAACCAGTCTTTCACATATCCTAAATTTTACATTGTGTGTTTCTTGTAACCTCCTCAAAAAAAAAAATCCTGATACTTCAACTGCTTGCAACAAGCTTCTAAAACCAATTCTTTTAGAAGGATATTGGCCTCAGGGTAAAGAAATATCTACAGTATTCCATTAAAAGGGGAAAAAAAATCATCATTTCCCCTCTTACATGTGCTCCTGAAGAACATTTTGGCAGCATTCCAAAATTAATTAGTCTGAGGCACGTAAATATTGTTGTAAAATCAGCAACACAGCATTAGATATTGCATCTCTCAGGGCGCATCTACACATGCACCAGACTGCGCAGTTGTTACTGTGCAGTCATTTAATACTTGCTTAAGCAAGCACCAAATGACTGTAGTAACCAGCATTACTACACAGTCCTGATGCCACATGAGTTTTTTCGTATGCTACTGCACCATAGTGTCGATGTCACAGTTCATGCCTGCTGACACTACGCTGCTGTAGTAATGAGCTACAGCGACATAAACGTCTCGTGTAGACATGCCCTCAGTCACCAAAATTATCCTGCATGTATGGAGGGGGAAAGAAACAGGACTCTCCCCCTAACCACTTTTACCTGCTCCACAGAGTGAGGAAAGGGCCTGGATGGTCCCATCATCCCATCTTTCCTCTGAGTAAACACATGGAACAGGAGCTCTTCCATTACTTTGGGGAGGATGACAAGAGCCAGAGTTCCTTGAGATCCATACCTCCATCAGTTCCCAGGATAAAGATGAAATACCCACATAATTCTTTCAGATCCAGCATCTGCCTTAGCATTGCAGTCCCCTAGCCACCGATATCTCATGCCTTCCCACTTGGGTTATTCACAAAACTAGCATTTTCTAAATCTTAAGAACATGACTTTTCAATCTAAATAATATTGTTTTAAATGTCTTCCTTTTCCACATAATATACCATTATGAGGTACTGCTTTCTAACTTGTTACATGCCTTGCATTTACACTTACCTGTTTAATGTTGTTTGCCAAGCCAAGCACTTCAAAGTGGCCCCACAAGAACCAGTGCTGAATTTTAAAGCAAGTCTGTCATTTAGAATATAAAAACTCATCCTAGTGACAGCAGCCCTAACTTCCCTGTGGGACACTGCTTGAACAATTGAATTAAGACAATCCTGCAGTCCACTGGCTGTGTGTGTTATCTTCAATGTGAAGATGTCTTCTGAGGATAGCTTTAATGTGTCTAAAAACCTGAAAAGAAATAAAGGAATACAGTGACAGTTAACAACCTGAATCTCTTTAAATGATTTCAATAGGCACTGATTTAATCATTTTCTTCCTACTTCTAATAAGCAAGTAAACTAGAAGCCTTCTTAGGAATTAGTTTTAATAATTTTTTCTTAATAACCTTTTAAACCTTCAGTGATTTATTTGCTTGTTTTTAAATGCTGGCTCTTATTAGGAAGCTATTTGAAAGACGATGCAGAAACTAAGTATACGATGCAGACACTTTCCCATTACACAAACACTATTTCTGTATTCAGCAGACTACATAAGAAAGGAATTTAGTTTTTATATTTACTTAAGGACACTCAGAATAAATAAGACTAGACAGAACACAAAGCAGTATGCGTGATGGGAGGGGCCATGGGGGGAGGTGCATTTGTGTTGAAGGTTTTTTGGGGTTTTTTTTTAGTAGCTCTGAGTTTTGTTTCAGGTGTCTTAAAATAGATGGAGTTTTCAAGAAGAATACACTCTTGTACAACCCAAATAAATCCTTAATGATCTTAACTCGTCTACTGACCTAAAGCAGCTGTCTATGCAGTAGCCCATTTATAATACCCAGTGAAAGCACTGGTTCCTTGGCTGAAACTAAATCAATCTACTTATGTATAATGTCAATCAACTGCAAGGCCCCCTGACCTTCCTCCTCACATTCTGATTCATGCAGAGAGTGGCTGGCACTCAGATCACCCACCCAGTCATGAGCTGTCAGGCAGACCTGTGGTGACCCTGCTGCCACAGTAGCTTGAACAGCCCTTGGACTCTCTAGAGCTGCTCAAGCAGCAGCACAGACTCCAGGAAAAATGAATAATTTGAAGTGGTGACACCAATTATTCCAGACAATCAACATTCTACTGTACTATTTTGGTGGTAATTTTTATGGTATGGACATCTCAAAAATGAACTAAAAACCAAACCCTTTCCACACATATTTGACCTTTTACAAGATGCTACCACAGAACGATTACTTTGTTATGCTCCCAGACAGCTCAATCCAAATGCATCTCTGGTTACACTATATCACCAAAAACAAAAGGATTTGTTTCTCCTCTATTCATAGGCTTGGAGCTAACATTATGGTCTCAAGGTGCCTAATAAGAGATCTTATAGTAGATGCAACTTGCTAAATTCTCTAAAGCACAAAATAAGGCTGAAAAAAATCATCATGATACGAATGGATTTATATAATGAAACAACTTCTACAACTAAAAGTGCTCACGTGTCCCTTAAGTACAACTGGGCTAGTTAAGATCTGCAAAGTAGGGCTGGTAAGCCAGTCAACTGACCAGTGGAATAATGTCAACTGACTGGTCAGCTGACCACATTCTCCCACATGGTCACCCTACCATTAAGCGATACGGGACTTCCGGAGCTACTACGTGCTGATGGAAGAACCAAAAGCAGCATCACAGAAAATCTCCCACTGGCCGTCTGCTGCGATTGCAAGCATCTCCAAATGCAAGCAGCAAAATACTTGAAGAATTAGTCTCCTGCTAATTTATCGTAATTGCATTTTAAAAACTGACTTTTGTCTTTTTATGATTGCCACATGTATTTTAAAAGTTTAATTTAATTTGTTATTTTTATAATTGTCGTCTTGAATATACACACACACATTTACATCAGCCTAACATAGACAGTTAGAAAAATTCATTACAATTTTTTTTTACAATTAAATGTTATAGTCACCTGTTATTGTGAAACCAACTTTTTTGTAATTAGCATAAGAACCTACCTACTAAAGACTAAGTTCTCCCTCTTCACAGTTCTAATAAATTAATGCTTAATATGTTTGACCATTACCTGATAATATTTGAATGGTCAACTGACCAACTGTTTTTGATTGACCCCACCCCACAGTCATGAACCTACAATATTTTGAAGTGTTTATGGAATGTCATGGATGTTTTCTTGAATTTGTTTTACTGATGCAATGTATGTAGTCTTTACGTATAGGTCGCATCAGGTTGTATTTAGCCTTATCATTATGGCTATATGAATTGTGGTATTTGTTATTAATGTAATTTTTGTGTTTCATGTTTTAGCCAAACCCATTTAGGTAGGGCAAAGAATAACTTAAGCATTCTCCCTTATTCACACATGAGAGAAGTGATTATCAAAAATTAGCATAGATTCTGGTAGACTTGGTTTAAGGCCCTGCCAGACCATGATGAACTTACATTGTAAGAGACCTGTAATCACCTAGCTACTCAGGCTATTCAGGGAGAGACATTTCTCACAATGCAGAAATTAAATGAGAGTCTGTAGCCTTGGGATCCCTGAGAAAGGATGTAAATATTTTTCTGGTCATAGTTAGATCAGGAAAGACTTCCCGTCTGGTAAATAAAACACACCTTCAGGGGGCAAGAAGTTATATGCATAGTATGGGCTCCCCAGGAATCTAGTGGATAATGTATATAAATGGCAAGATAAGAAACTATAATTAAGCCTTGCCATGAAGTGCTTTGGTGCCTCAGTCAGAAAGCTGGATATTCTAGCTGACAGGAGAAATTACAGGAAACCTTGACAGGAAGGTCAGAGGCTGCTTTTTAACCTGCTGAGCTAAGGAAAAGCTGCATTCTTAGGTTTAAGATGCAGTGTAAGACCAAATTATTGTTCTAATATGTCCTTGTTTACTCATATATCTCTGTCAATATTTCAACAAATGGTTACTGATTTCTTTTATTTGCTCTTGGTTTTATAATAAATCTTTTCATCATCTTTTATAACTTACTATCATTAGTAGTAAAGGTGATTTCAGAGCATTTGACCATACAGAGAGGCCTCTTCCAAGAAAGGGGGGGACTGATTACTTCTGAGCATGCAACTAAACAAGAGTGTGATTCTTCTAGCTGGCAAAATTCCCTCTGCTAAGAGCTATCAAGACCTGGGTGAGGCAAGAAAAGCTGCGGCACCATGGATCAGGGAGGTGGTCTATGAAGCACCTGTCTGCTCTCAGTGGTTAAGCAGCAGGCAGTATAGAAGGGTTTGGGGCTGAAGGGCACGTCTGAAGGTGTGAGGACACTCTAGGAGCATCTCTCAAAGACGCATCTGAACATATCCAGGTTCAAGGTATGTCACACTAACTGCAAAATATTTTAAAACATTGCAAAACAAAGCACATTTAAAAGCTGTGTTAAAACACAATTCAAAGATACAAGGGACAATTTCTTGAAGAACTAACATGGTGCTTACTGTCCATAAAGGAAATAGTTAAGGAATTTTTTTTGCAAATAAATGTTGATCTATTGTTACTTAAAATGACACAAAATGCAGAAAGAAGCAACTAAAACCAAGAAAGAGGTGACAATACCAGAATTTGTGGCTTTCAGATTTAATCTGCTTTTACTGAAATCAAAGGAGTCTGCTCATCAGTATCACTAGGTGTAGAATTAGGCACTAGATTTTGTGTGGAACTGAAATCTAATAAGCTAACAACTCATGGAAGTATTCCCTACCATCATCTGAGATACGATCCTTTTCATTGAAAAAAACAAACAAACAAAAAACAAGATAGCAATCCTGAATCATAAAAAGTCTGGACAACCAAGCAATGAAGTTGCAAAGCTAATTAATTGTGAAGGAAAGAGAAACATCATTTATATTAACTTTTAAAATAGAGATGCAATGGCTTACGCTTCTGTTTCATAGTTCACCAGTTGCAACACGTTATCAATCCCATGGTACCAGGACAGATTCCAAGCCATCTTCAGCATGTCTGATACAGGTTTGAAGTTCAAGCTTTCAAAAGATATTGGCAAGACAAGAGTGTTTGGGCTAACAGCATGATGAGTAGTTACTATAACTGGAACGTGATACCTTTAGAGAAATTCAGAAAGTCACATTTTTATTATTTAACAGATAATTTGAACTTCAAATGCATGTTTCTTTCTACAAAACATTTTCTGCCATCACAACCACAACATTCTACCTCTATAAGTTCACTAAGGTCTCCTCTACACATTACTGGTATCATGCAATTAACTGGTTAATTCTGCAATTAGCTTGAGACCAGCTACATGTGCAAAATAGCTATCATACCATAAAAAGCTCCAACCAACTTGAAGGTTAGGTCTCCAAAATATGTGCTGACTTTATAGCTGGTTACTATCTAGCTTTAAATTTGTACATGTAGCAGGCTCTACCCTGTGGCTGGGAGCCCTGGGTAGAGCCTGCTACATGTACAAATTTAAAACTAGAGAGTAACCAGCTATAAAGTTAGCACATATTTCGGAGACCTCCCAGCCACAGGGATGAACCATGCCCATTGTGAAACCCCCCAGGTCTGCTGGATCATGGCAACCACAATCCCCCAGGCTCAGGGATGCATGAAACCCCAGACCCAAGGGATCACAGCACCTGCAATCCCCCAGACTTGGGGGTATATGAAACCCCTGGTGATCCCTCAGCCTCAAAGATGTGGGGAACAGCCCCACGGCTGGGAGCCCCTCAAGTGAGAGAGCTCCCAGCTGCAGGAGCTTGCTTCTTGCCAGTGCAGGGGGGAGCCCGTGTGTGAATCACACATTATATCTCATCATGCCTTTACCTGCACATCTGGAGGGGGTCTACATCAAGATAGATGTTTTGTTTCCACCAGTAAATATTATTTTGTATTTCTGCTCCTGAGAATATTTTTCTACTAGTATGCCATGCAGCAAATATGAAGAGAATATAAATTTACCAATATGATTAAAGTTTGGGGGGGGTAAAAGATTCCGAACAAGGGGCACAAGATAGGTGGGGGGGGCAAGAATACTTTAAATAAAGATGTAGGCTACAGACACCACAATCACAAGTGTAGAGTGTGGACCTAACAAGCCCAAATTATGGATAATATGCAGTTTAACTTACATAGCCTGAAATGTTCAGTATATACATGAATAAACAGTAGCATGGGAAAGCAGATTAATATCTGTTAGTCAAGGCCACCAGTAACTGTCCAGGCCAGATGTGGATAACTGGCATTTTTAAAAAGCACTTGCAGTAGTTAAAGTAACAACCCATCTTCTTATTTTATCTTCTGATTAAAAGAATTGATTATGTGCAGCTAATTAGAATCTTATGAAACAACAATATAATCACTTGTTGCCAGTCATGGCCATTTTCAATAGGTCTCGAACCAGAAGTGCAGCTAAAGCAGGAGACCCCAAAAGCCTATTTCTGAGTGATCGCAGGGTTACCCTCAGACATACCACCTAAGCTGGTAAGCAAAGGTAAGAAAGCAATTAACAAGTCCAGCAAAACCAGAACAAACGAACAAAGCACAAGGCCTGATACAGGACATTATACAAGACGGCCTTAAATTAGGTCATCCAAATTTACATAGCTTTAACTTAAATATGTTAGTAGTAGTGAATAATGTAACCATATGTTTTGGATACTGCTTTGTTATAACAGATACGTATTTCTTGGATGAACTGTGAAACAAAGCAGCCTTATCAGTGAAGATCATAAACCAAGGTTAAAAGACAAGATGGTGGCAAGCAACATTCCATGACAGTACAGAAAAGAGATAAGAAATTATCCCTTCTGGAACCGTAATTTTAACAGGCACATAAATCCCACCTAGTTGACACCTTCCCAGTTCCTAGGAGAACTGGTTCAGTTCAGTCACAAAAGTTTCGGTAAAGCAAAGACAACAGAATAAAACCAAACAAGGAACATTTATATTAGAATGAGCCATCAAAGTGTAAGGTTTTACTGGAGGGAAAATTGGAGAGCTCCAAAAATTCAATAAGACCTGCTGCCAGCCTGCATGATACCATCTTCCTGAGTCTTTCCAGCTGGTGTAGGTGAAAATTTGTGTATTGATGTGGGTAGCTAGAAAGGCATTGGAATAAGTGTATGTTCTTGTGCTTTGGGGCGAGACAATTGAAGTCAGGCTATTGATTTGTCTCTTGCCTCTTTTTTTACCTAATAATAGTAATTAAGTAATTAAGAGAATTGTAGCTGTACCTTAATTCTGTATCTAAACTTGCAGAAGAGGGTCTCATCATAGGTCTGCAAAGGGAAGTTAGTGTACTTAAAGCTACGGCTCCAATTTACATTCTTAGGCACAAAAGGTCTCTTAATGATCATGTTGGGAGTTAGTGAAGAATCACTTATAAATGGCAAATTTTCAAGTTTAATATGCACTAACTTCCTTGAATAAACAAATTTCTCTTGCATACCGATTTATTTAAAAATAATCACTTGTGTAAACCTACTTCGTATAGCAGAAAAATCACACAAATGACTTGGAGACCCACTGCAAATAAGCAAGTAAACAAACTGGGCTAAATCATCATAAAATGATTGTTCATTTGAATTTTTGTTTAACTTCACTTTTAACTGAGTTTAGTACAGTTACACTATAACTAGTTTCACTAGTGCAATTTATATGACTATACAGTATAACCATTTTATAAACAAAAAGTTCTGACAAAGAAAACCTCCTGATGGCATTTTAAACTTTTAATGGAAATGCAAGAGACCAGCAACTACAATCAGTATTTAAGTGAATTTCAAAATGCACAGGGCAGTAGATTCCTTTGCATTTTTCATTTATATCTTGGAAATCCCTCCATCATTGGCTAACAAAATATAGAAAGAAATCAAATTAATTGTAAAGAAACTCACCGTCTAACAACAGCAACAGGCAAGCTAAAGGTCAGTTGGCTAGAATAGTCACTGGATATACTGGCCCTGGAAGAAAAATATATTTATATCTATTATGACTTGATTTTAGCTGTGTATTTTTTTACTAAGGTTCTACTATACTTTATTACCCAGAATTAATAGTCATTTCTTGCTGCCTATGGATTGATTCATCAGTATGTTGATGAATAAATGTTTATAAAATTAACATTAGTAGTAACATTTTGCAGATCATACATCTTATTAGCATATAGAATTTATGTTGTGTGTGTGTGCTATATAAAATTAAAATGATATATAAAGCATTATGGTCAGTTTAAATTGCTTTACTGTTAGGAAAAACAGAAGTAGCAACTCTTTCCAATAAGTTTTAAATATACAAACTGTAAGAGAATACTAACTTTATTCCCAGCGAGTTACAATAATTTTAAGCACTGAAATACTTAAAGCTTTTATTTTGTAATAACATAAGTTTTTTTAGACAGGACAACTACTACAATGTGTTAGTGTGTTCATATTTTATTTCAATATTAAGAAACAGAAAATGAGGCATTTCATCCAGTTTTGAAGTGTTCCAAAAGTAGCTCAGGTGCTCCAATACACCTCTTGAAATGAAGCTATTTTTGAAGCATTTTGCTTCTTCTTGATCTCATAGGTCCTTAATAATCCCAGAATGCTCCACTCTCCCCTGCCTCCAAACTCCACAGGGAAGGAAGGAAGAGCAGTACGTGTCATCTGAGACTGCTGGCAGATGTTAAGGCAGTTGCATGATTGGGGCTGGAGGAATTTTAAGCCCCATTCCCCAAACTGCATGACCTGTCATGCCATTTGTGCATGGCAGGTCACACAAATCTGGGAATTAACCTCAGCTGCATGGGAGATTAACCTCAGGCATCCCACAGGGATAAAGCAGAGGGCAGTCAAGTTTGGGATCCAAAGCTGCCCCTAGCCCACTCACCTGAGTGTTGGAATTCAGCATCTGCCAGCACCGTCCTGGTTCAGACCCAGGTTATCTTCTGTTTGATTCTCAAGATCAGGCAGAGGGGGGCTGTATGCCAGGTCCCAGAGCTGCCCCAAGCCTTGAGGCTTGCTAAGATCCAACACCTTAAAAAGCTTTAAAGATCGTGTGCTACAAGGCAAGGCTCTTTAAGGTGCTGGGTTCTGGCAAGCTCACATCCTGATGCTGACAATCAGCTGTCAGCATTGGAACCAGGGCAGCACTCAGACAGATTTTAGACCCTGGGCTGCCCAGGTCCCAGTGGTGACAATCAGCTGACTGTCAACATTAGGATGATGGGGCATGTCACATGTTCAATTTATGGAGCCATACAAAGCAGCCACTAAGTTGTTATGTCTTTTAAAAATATATTTGTGAATGGTCTGCTATTTTATAATGCCATAAATTCTAGGAATGTATGGACAGTTGTAATTTATAGCATGATTAATATATTAATTGCACCAAAAATATAACATGTGGCAGGGGCTTGACAGACAGCCTTACAGACTGCCCAGCTGGATCCCAGCTGCTCTAGCACTCAGAGTGCTCCAGGTTCCAGTCAGTCCACAGGTCTGGAGCCTGCAGTCACTACAGCCATCTACAGTGCCCCCTGGTTGGAGATGGCTGAGCTGCTTGTCTGGCAGCTGAAATGCTATATTTCTTAAACATTTCCAAGTCCTTTACACTTGGAAACATTTCAAATGCTACATCTGTCTGCACCCAGACCTTCCTATTCAACTGAGGTTTGCCTTTACGAAAAGCGTATTTTATCACAGAAGAACTTTTGCAATAATGCTGATAGAACTGTAGATTACTGACTTCTAATCAAGTATTTAAATTTACATTGTGGTAGCAACTAGAGGCCTCAGTAATATAAGGACACCAGTGTACTAGACATTGTACAAACATGATCAAAGAGTTTATCAAGCCATTAAATTGGTTATATTTCCATTAGAAACTACATAGATGATCATGGCTTTGGATGATCTAGTTGTGGACAATCCTGCTTTGAGCAGGGGGTTGGACTAGATGACCTGAGGTCCGTTCCAACCCTAATTTTCTATGATTTTATGATCATAGAATGCGTTGTCAAGGTACAGAATATAAAACCTTTTCATTTACTTAACAGCTAACTCAATATGGTTGATTGACACTATGTGGGCAAAAATGTCCAATTTCAGAAGCATGATGTCAGTCTTTAGAACTTAATCTAAAAAGATACACTGACATCAAGAGAGAAATACCATAATATATTATTGAGCTTTAGATCTGGCCTTACATCACTGGATATTTATCCAATGTCAAAAACATACAAATGTGGGAAATGCATAAATTGTGACTAAAAGGTTTGCTTGTGCATTTACTGCTGTCAAAAAAATCCTAATTCTGGTAAAAGGGTATTTTCAGGTACAGAATAAAAAAGAAAAAAGAAAACCCTATACGTTACCATGTTTCTTTTCTTGATACTTCATCAAACAACAGAAGAAAAAGCAATACTGCAGTTTCAGTCAGGACAGTGCAATTATCTTGGAATATCAAGGATACTGAATAAAACAAAAGTATATTTAAAATGTAATCTAAGAAAGCACTAGCATTTGATAATATTTAAAATTCTGCATCATTGACTTCAGTAGCAATTTTGCCATCAACTTCAAGGGGGAAAAGAATCACAACTTAAAAGAACAAATGAACAAACTGTTTAAAATGCAATGCCATCTGAAGTAACTACATCAGGCGCTCCCAATCTTTTTAGGCTGAGGACCGACAAGCCATGGACCAGAAGTGGCCAGCATACTGTATACCCAGTATAAAAAAGGGTTGGCTGCTGGTCCACAGTATGCTGGTCACTTCCAGTCTGCGGTTTGCTGGTCCGCGGTCACTTCCGGTCCGGCAGTCAGACTTCCTGTGGACTGACAGCCAACCCTTCGTGGCCCACCACCACGCCGCGGCCTGGGGGTTGGAAACCCCTGAACTATATCACCAAACCACCAACCCAACATCCTCAAACATTTTTTCCTAGTAAAAATCTAATCATATTTTAAACAATTTTCTCTCCAATAAAAACATAAAGGCATATTATATTATCAATAGAAGTTTTTCTAAGTCACCTCTGAATAGCGTGAGCAGGACAGCAGGCTGCTGTGTTAATGACAGACGTGTCACTGGATCAGCATATACAAGCTTTCGTAAAAGTGTAAGACATGGTAAGACTATACATTCCATGACCTGCAGGGGGGAAAACAATATTAATCTAGATTTCTCTCTATCCAGTTGCTTAGGACTAGGAGAAAACTGCCATCCTACAAAAAATGTATACTGTTTATAAGTCAATAGTAGAGAGATCTATAAAATTGTCAAATCAGAGAGACCTATAAAACTGTTAGCCATCACACCGGCCTCAGAAAAAAACAAGGTGTCATACAGAATTTCTTCTACTGTTTAACAGGCTCTTTCTGGAACCAGCCTCCTGAAGCCCATAGTCCTCTTTGAAGGTTTGTTTCAAAGAGGCCAATTTTTTTAGACCCATGCCTGTAAACAGGAAGATGTGACAATAAGTCTATTAAAGATAAGTATTTATGTTAATAGAGCTCTATCTTGTCAAAATATATGAACTAAAGACATATGGCCTTATGTAGCCTTTTTCATTTGTCAATGCAAAATGTTATACAATACTGGTTGACTTATGGGGAAACTTTAGGGCAGGTAAAGGAAATGATTTGCTCATGTTGAACAGAACAGTTGAACAGCCAGAATAGAACCAAAGTTCTTTCAATATGTAAGAACACCACATATCCACAGTTTGTTCAGGGAATACAAAGGAGCCAAGTTGGTATCTTTTTTGCAGATCAAGAAATACACTATTCTATTACTTTGTTTGCCTGAAGTTCAATATTTAAGGATATGCTTTGTGAACTCTATTATCACTGAAAGATAAAAATTCCATTTGATATTTAATAGATCAAAATACTGCTTATGTGCAATAGAAACACTTGCAGCACTGTATCTAGCTGCTCCCAAAGCTTTCTTAAGAACTGTCCCCAAAAAACCCTTCTATTCACAAGCACCCTTTCCTAACAGACGCTTAGATTTTTTCTTTTAAGAAGTTTTAATACATTTTTATATTTCAACACACATTCCCACAAACTGTTGTAAATTAAGTTCTTTTAGTGCACTACATTATTAACGGTAAAAATCCAAGAGCTTAAAAATGCCCCTGAAACTTCAACTGGAATCTTGCCAATTTTGCTCAGGGTTGAGATACACTGATGGGGAATTTTCCACTCATACATACTCTACAAATAAAAAATGCTGTTCTCCAGAGCTGCCTAATTACTTTCTTTTTTTCTTGTTAAGGTGACTGACTTAACATAGCAAAATGCTAAATGTTCCAGTCAAATACCTCTTCAAAGTCTTCACTTGGTAAGTAAATTTAGACTTTTTGTATTGTATAAGCATTTTTTAGGATTACAAAGATAAGGACTTCCTATGATAGGAAATCCATCTGCCTCCCCACCTCAAACTCTCAATCACCTTCAGGGCATATAGCCAAAAAAAGAAGACAATCAACTAACCAGAAGCACAAAATGGAATAACAAGTTCCCACAGATCTCACAAACAGTAAAGCTTTTAAAAGTGCTTGTGTGACTCCTACCTAGGCATCAAAACAGCAACCCAAAAGGCCTCTGCTCAAACTTCCCCCACCCCACTCCAAATGCACTAGGCACTTCTTTAATTTGACTTGAAAGTTCCATAGGCACTTGCAACTCTGTTTCTGTGAGTGGATAGAAATGCTTTGACCCGACTAGCCAGGTGCCTAGTTCTCACTTAACTTCTGCATCGCAACAGGGTGCAAGTGAAGTCAGATTTAAGAACTCAGAGGCACACCCAGAGCACTTCTAGACACCAACAGAACGAGGCCCTCACAAATGCAATTATAGCTATTGTAGGTAGTGGCATCCTATTGATTACAGCAGGCCTCTCCTAATTATTTTGGCTACATGGGCTAAATCTGAACTGTGGGGATTCTTGTGGCCCAGATAACCCACCTCTGGTGGCAGGCCAGGGGCTTGTTGGTATTTCTGCAACAATGGAATACCATATTTGCTTGCATACCACATTTGCCTTTCCTCAAAAAGAACAGGCTTTCAAAATCAAGGTGCATGACTTAGCAGGGGCAGATCCAGAGCAAGTACGGTGCAGATGCATTCCCTCCTTTGATTCTCGCTCTATCCAAGGTTTAAAGGCCTTGATCCTTGCTCGAACTCCTGCCTGCCCTAGACCTGTTCCTTGCTCCTACCTAGTTCCTACCTGTGCCTTACCTAGCCTGAACCAATACTCCTGCTTGGATCCTTGCCCTGCACCTGCCTGCCTCTTCTTCTAGTGCCTGATTGCTCCTCCCCTCTCTGTCCCAGTGTTTCTGTCCCCAGCCTTGACAAGTAACAGCCTACGTTGACCCTGATTTCTTTGCAACCCCCAGCTTGAGACCTCAAACTTGACACAGCTTGACCTTGATGTCCATTATGGTAGCCCCTGCTCTAACACATGTTCTTTGAATCAATCATCTACATCCTGGTCTATCCTCACAATCATGAATGCAAAAAAGGGTGTAGCACATAGGTTTCAGTATTATTCAGTTTTTTACATCAGGTAGATTCAGTTTCAAGGCAGATTATCTGAAAGGCCACAGGCCTTGTAATATTTAGGACACTATCTTGTTTATATCCATATTGTCCTCAATCAAGTTTGGGTCACGTTCTTTACAATAAATGCCTGCTGGTTATTTTTGTAAACAACTGCAACCTATTTCAGAACTGGACTTTAGAGGCAGAATTTAACCTCTAACAGTATAATGTGCATCAATTTGAACCTTTTCAAATTACTTTTCAGTCCTCAATCAGGGAGAGATCAGAAGTTCTGCCCATCAAAATTAAGATAAAACTTATGCATCGTTAGTGTGGTTCTGAGCTAAATTACAGTGTAATAGACTGTTTTCATACTCTGTAACTTAACAAGAGACTTCACATGCAGCATGACTATTCTTAGATGCTTGTATTCTGAATAGGTGCAATACTCTAAAGTGCTTTATGCTTAAGAGAACAAAAGGATAAGGTTCTTTTGCTTTTGTTGAACACTTACAGGCACAGACAAACTTTTACCTTGCCATCCCGGTGTACACATTCAGTCAGGTAAGCATGTATCTTATCTATCACACCCCATTTTTTCAAGAAGTCATGCAACTTAGTATCTGGAAGAAAGAGGGGGGAGCGGGGAGGGGGACAGATTCAAGACAGTTCTACAACAGCATTATATTTTGCTTTTGGTGTTGGGCCACAAGTTATTTTAATGCTGTGGAGCAGTGTTATTTTTATGAGCTTGTATTCTACAACCTCTCCCACACAAGCACAGCTCAGGCAATAACAATGCAAGCTTCTCTATAACTTCTTACATCTCTGCACACTATGTAAAAATATAGACATCTATTCAATATCTAACCTCATTATGGAGACTGAAAATGTGCAAATTGTGATGGCCTGAGGAAAGAGAAATCAAACTCAGTTCATACATCACCATATAACCATGATATGAGGTCTATTATTTATCACTATTCATGTGAAAATTGCTGAATCTTACTTCAAATCTTTTAAATATACCTGCCCCTTCAATTATTGTATTAAATGGTCTGGATATTGGCTTAATCATAGGCAATTTAAATGGTTCATAACTATAGCTCCTGGCATTACAACACAAACCAAATGCAACAAAGGTGGATGAAATCCTTGCTCCATTAAGTAAAGAACAAAAGTCTTATGAGCTGCAATGGAGTTAGGCTTTGACCCCTATTGTTTATCATAATTACCATATGCTAGACTAGCAGAAATTTGACAAATTAAAAGGAGCCCGGGGAAAAGCTGAGCACGGGGGTGGGGAAAAGCAGCCTCTCACCCACCCCAGGGCCGGCACCCCGTGCTGCAGCCCATGTGGGGCTGTCCGGAGCAGGCACAGGCAGCCCCATGTGGGCTGCGAGCGGCTACAGCGTGGGGCGCCAGCCACGGGGCAGGCAAGGGGCAGCTTTTCCCCGCCACGCTCAGCACCAGCTTCTAACCCGCCCCCAATGCCAGCCAGGACCCCACACTGGCTCCAGGCTTGCCTGTCGGGGCTGTGCATGGCGACAGCAGCTGTGGCCCCCCACACTTGCCACACCAGGCAGTGTTTGCCACCGCTGCCTCTGTGCTGCCCAGAGTACAAGTGAGCTCCAGACAGGCAGCAGCTGCCAACACTGCCCGGCGCGGCAAGCGGAGGGGCCGCATTGCTGCCACTGCACACAGCCCCGACAGGCGAGCCCGGAGACAGCGTGGGGCTGGCAGCAGAACCAGGTTAAAAGCTGGTGCTGAGCACGGGGAAAAGTGGCTTCTCACTCCTCCTGTGCCTGGCACCTGTGCTGCAGCCACTTGCAGCCCGTGTGAGGCTGCCTGTGCCTGCTCCAGATAGCCCCGTGTGGGCTGCGAGCACCTGCAGCAGGGAGTGTCGGCCATGGGCAGGTGAGGGGCCCGTTTTCCCTGCACTTAGCACCAGCTTCTTCCCTGCCAGCGAGAAGGGTGTTGGGGCTGTGTGTTGTCCCCTGCCTGTACTGTGGGGCTGGGAGGCACTGGGAGTGAGTGGGCGGGGAGCCATCAGGAGCACGGGGCCTGCACTGGTGTCCTGGCGCCAGCATCAGCGGGGCCCAGAGCAGGGTGACAGAGTACAGGGGTCCCAGCCAGCAGGGGCTCTATGGAGCTGGGCCAGCTCCCCCCCTCTGCTGGTGCAGCCCAGCCTGGCTCCACAGACCCCTGCCAGCCTGTGCCCCACTTCGGGCCCCACCGGTGCTGGCCTTGGGACACTGGTCCCAAGACATTGGGACACTGGTCCCAAGATGGTAACCAAGGGACAGGGCACCTGTCAAGGGGTGGAGCTACCCATGGGGCCCTTGACAGCCTGCCAAAACTGCCAGACTGGGTAAGCGGCCCTCCTCCAGAAATAACTGCCCGCCCCTGATGTAAAGGGAGCCTAACAATGGTAGCCTTTCCCAGTACTCCAGTGGTAAGGGTGCTACCCTAGGTGGCAAAAGTTGTGGGTTCAAGCCCCAGCCTGGCTGGAGTCCTCTGGCTCCTCAGTGAGTCCCTGGTGCTTGTGGCTACTTTGGGTTGCATGGAAGTCAGTGGGGGAAGGCTGGGTTGGAGGCCAGGGAGAGAAGGTCTGGGCATGTGAACCCCAGGTTGAATAGCAAGAGGTTTTTTTGTTTGTTTGTTTGTTTTTCACAAACTCACCATGGGGGACCAGCGGAAATTGGGTGAGGCTCTGTTCCCCCAGGCACCACAGGAAGTTACTAGGAATAACGGCCACAAATTGTTAGGGAGAAGGTTCAGACTGGATATCAGGATATTATTTTACAGTTAGGGCTCCCAGGCTCTGGAATGGACTCCCAAGGGAGGTGGTGCTCTCTCCTACCTTGGGGGGTCTTCAAGAGGAGGCTGGACAGATATTTGGCCGGGGTGTTATGACCCTGGCACTCGTTCCTGCCTGGGGCAGGGGGTTGGACCTGATGATCTGTTTAGGTCCCTTCCAACCCTAAGCACTATGAAACTAACTATAATGCTAACACTGAGTGGCACTCTGCAGCACCCCAGAAAGGATTTCAAAACATCCTAGGGTGTCATTACACCCTGGTTGAGAATCATTAATCTAGAATGATGTATTATAGATCCTTTAGCCTTGGAAGAAAGGAAAATAAATTCAAGAAAATAAAAGGTCCTCCCTAAGTGAATCTCCTTTTGTATTCATGCTTCCTATGCCAGGTTTTGATAGTAAGGATTTGTTGCCGTTGTTGCTGCTGCTGCCTGCAACAGGTCCTGTGCTGGGCCAGCATATCAGTTAAGAACTAACGTATGAAAGACCTAGTCTGGCAACTTCATACTACTACTCAGTTGAAAAAAGTTCTACTTGTTTTCCTCAGCTTTTTTAAGGCACTATTAGATTAAGCTAACTGATAAATACTTCTGAAAAGCTTCAAACTAAGCCTTTCAGCAATTTTGGAAACTTAGCAAGAGCATCAGGACTACATGAGTTTGTGCTTCTCAAAGTGAAACCACAAGACTAAGCAACTTCAAGATTGGCCTTGTGTGCTTAAAGTTTGCTGGTCTACAAAACAGATTGGCTAATGATACCAAAAGAATGCTTAGTATTTTCTAAGGACAGTAGTCTCTTTCACTCAAAGCAGAAACAACTGGACCACTAAAAATGGGAACTGTGCAGGGTCATTACCTCTAATGCACAAAGTGAATAAGTTGAGTAAGGAAAGGTCAAGAAGAAAATGAAGGGAAAAGACCCACCAGCTGTGATAATGTAGTGCCCTATTTTAAAGCTCCATCATTAGGCATAATGTAGCCTTGCAGAATTACAGTTACCTCTCACCCAAGAGAGGACGCTTTTTCTTTAATGAGAAAATACGATCTCATATTCCTTATTCTCAAACATAACAGGATGAAGCAAGTAAATTTTGAAACCAGACTGTAAATTTTCATGACAATTTTGAAATACCATAATTAAGGTAAGGAGTAGCTATGTACTTAAAAGGGCAAAAACAGCATTTCAAATAGAAAACTAACACTCTTGCTGACCAGCACACGAATAAATATTTTCTAGGGTATTTTACCTTGCATGATGATAGCTAGCTGCTCTGCTGCAGACTCTCTCAAAACTAAGTCAACCGTATCAGAAGTAAGAATAGCATATAGTTTTTCAACAGTTTCAGCCTAAAAATAAAACTACATTTAGAATTACATAAAGGACATTATTGGTAAACAGGAGAAGTTTCCCAGTTACTACCTCAGAGAATGGAAATAACAAAAACTATAAATACTTTAACTAAAATTAATTTTAAAAATCTTTATATTCAGCACATGTTTATTCAGAAGCAAGTATGGTATGCATTTACCATATCCCTGAAGTAATTTTTGAGGAACAGGGTAAATTAACAACTTTTAGCATATAACTGGATATAACATTTTAAAATATACCTTGCTGATATTTTTAAAGTATACAGGGTTAAAAAAAAATCATACATTTATATTCAGATTTGTATTTCTTATGCAAAATTAAGATTTTGCTGCACAAGGGTATATTATTACAACACAGGTATATTAGTTAAATTAGCAGATGATTCACATTTCAGCACAATACAATTTCAGCTAAATGCAAAACAATTCCTTTATAGTGGTATCTGATTAGGTCAGTTATTTAACTCCCAGACATACCAATATATTTTGAACCTTAAGGACCTGGAGAAGATTATGTTTCTTTTTTTCTTTTTTGAAAAATCCAAGGTTAACTGAGTGGCTAGAATTTTTTTCTAACAATTTATTTTTTCAGAGCTCCCTTAGCATTTATTTTTACTGGTTACTCTTAACTTCCCTTTGTTCCTTTCCTATAAGGCCACTAACTGCCAACCTACTAGAGACCACCAGCTTCAAGTCCTGGATCCTTTCATATTACAGATATATGATTTTCTCTGAAAAAAGGAAATGTCAAAAAAGAAGAGAATCTTCTAGTAGTCATCCCATGATTCTGATTAATGAGACTCCTGAACCGAAGTAATGAAGGGAGCTGGGACATTAGTCAAACTATATTTCCTGTAAGATTTTGTGTACAAGGTGATTAAACTGCATTCAAGTATGGGCATTTCAGAAGGTACCTATGATGCCCAATTGTATCTTTTGCAACAGACACTGAAATTATTTAAGTGCCTATGATTCAATCTCTGCTTCCTCCTCTGCTCACCTGGCCTCCCAACTCCCACTCTTACCATGCAATCTCCCCCACCATGTGGTCTCCCCCACACTCCCCTCTTCATAACACGTGATCTCCCCTGCTCACTTCAGACTGAAGTAAATATGGTAATAAATTATGGTAGGAGGTAACATTTTCACTAAAGGGTTACAAAACTCTTTCCAGGATAGTGCTGTTTCAGCTGCTCTTATCTTTATATAATTTTCATTTTATGAGCTGCATTTCTTTTTAAAAACTCAGCAACAACAATTGACTTGTTTGAGGAAAAGGAGGTCAATATTTTTCCTGCAAAAATTCCGAAAAAAGATAGCCTATTAATTTCCCAGCAATTCTGATTCCAAGTGGCCAGAGGAAGAACTTTGATATCAGACTATGAAAATTGCCTTTTGGTGTTCCTGCAAAAGACTGATTTTAGCAGAGTGATGACTACTTGAAAATCATGCATGACAGAATTTTAAGTGTGTGTTAAACTTCTGTCATGTGGAGCTAACTTATTTCAATTTTACAGAAAATTTTGCGAAACTAGTCAACTGAGCCCTTGTCTCATGAACAGCTGCATTTCATAACATGTTCTTAAGATTTGAGGTGGGAAGAACTCACTGACAGATCTTTTTTCAGGGGTGAAAATCAGTTCATTTGGAAACTACTGCAGCCTTCAGTCAACGGAATAACTCATCGACTCTTTGCATGATGTTAAACCAAATGCAAAAGAGTTCTGAAATATGACAGAATGGTAGACAGATTTTGTTCACCTTAAAAACGGACTCTCTTGTGTCATCCAGCTTCAGCTCAATAGGTCTTTCCACAACAAACAAGTTAGGAACACTGGTGAAAACACTGCCATGTAAAAGAGGGCGCTTCAGGCTGGCTCCTTCTTCATTCATGAGATGGAATGTTAGATGTTTAAGTGCCATGGAACGCACTCTACAAAGCAAAGTATTAAATAACAGAATATTTTAGCTTTTTAGCTAAGCATACAAAGAGGTAAAAACCTTAAAAAGGGGGAAGAAGGAGATGCAAATACCAAACTCATTTATATTAATCATTTGCCTAAACATTTTAAATGAACCCTCATTCTAAAACAAAGTTAGTCTTAACACTCCAGGTTAGACTTGCACATGTGTGTTGAATCCCATGCTGAAATTGCTGCAGAACATTACTCACAACTGCTTTTTTGAGAAAAGAAGTCGGAGAGCAGCCCTTAGTCTAGTAGTTCTAGGGAGAATCCCTTCTCCTTTGTCAGAAGTTGTTTCACTCAGGGCAAGGATGCTCTTACCCAGTGTATCTTCGGCATCTGCATAACCCTACAAAAATGTCAAAATCTATTCAGTTAGCTTATCTAATTAAGAAACAAGCATGCCTAATTTTGGCAACAAACAAAAAATGGAAATTATTTTCTAAGTACCAAATACTTCACATAAAAATAGCACTGGATGAGCTCATAAGCAAGCAATTCATAAGATTAGGTTAGGCATACTTAAAGGCAAGTAATGTAATATCCTCATGCTTTCTAACAGATATAGCTTTAGAAAAACGCTATCTTCCCTGTATCTTTCCTGAAAAGTAAAATTTCCAGCCAGTAATTTAAAAAACAGACAAACACTTCATTTATATAAATGGAGCCAAAAGGTAACTATTACTTGGGTTCATTTCATTTTGGTAGAGTAAGATCTTCCGCAGAAACAAAGAAACATATTTTAGGTAACCCTTTCCTTAAATCAAAAGCATTACATTTTTTACACTGCCCTGCCACATCTCGTTGTAAACTTTAGCCTTTAATCTACAGACATAATGCTTCTCAGGATCTGCTCTCTGCCTTCAGAATTGGTTTTCTGTATTATAAACACAAATCAATAGTTGAGAAAAACTGAAATAAAGAATCCTAGCCGTTATTTTGCAGGATGTATTCAGAGCATAGACAGAAATCCCCATCTCTGTGAGGAAAACTAAGTCTAGCTTTAGTGTTCTGCATTCTCTTTTTCCCCATAAATAATCTATATCATAAATTTACATAGTATCACACAAACATAAAACTTATTTTTACTGAAGACAGTATGAGGGCCGAATACATTCAGTGAACTTTGTGCAAGGCTAGAAATAGGCATAGCTGAATGAATCACATCACCTGGCTCCTAGCTCCTACCCTGGGGGTCTTTAAGAAGAGGCTTGATGCCTACCTGGCTGGGGTCATTTGAGCCCAGTTTTCCTCCTGCCCAGGCAGGGGGTCGGACTTGAAGATCTACAAGGTCCCTTCCAACCCTACTTCTATGATTCTACGGTGTCAAGGCATGGCTGAGCCACTTCACTGGGCAAAATGCATACTGCCCCTTGTCCCGCACCACCACGTGTGGGACAAGGGGCAATGTGATCTCCCCACTTTCCCTGTTCTGCCAGATCTGCCCCAGTGATCACCAGGAATGGGTATGACTAAGTGGGGAAAGACTTTTTCCTGCCCAGCCAGACTCGAGGCACAGATCTAGTTAAGCGGGGAACCTCAACTTCCCCACTTATGGAGAGGTAGCTCGAGACTCCCCAGAGTGCTTCTCTGTAAGCAGATTAAGTGGGCAAGTGTTCTCAGGGCTTGAGTGCCCCTCAGGCTTGCAGAGCACCTGTCCAGCATGGCAAGAGAGCGCAAGCAGCTCAGGATGCTAGCACTCTTCCCCCACAGAAACAATACATGTCCACAATAATAAAGCAGCAGGACAATAAAGCGGCAGTGGCGGAGTTTATTACCAACTTTTGTTGCACCACTGATTTCCTTTTATGTGGCTCAACAAAGGGGATTGATGTCTATTTGCTCAGCATTTGTGCCTCCATAAACATTTTTATGGCACAAATGGGACATCAGATGACATCTGTTTTCACCTCAAGTGCCTGTCCTCACAGAACTTGTTACTCACTGAAAGAATCAAGACCTAAGATGGGAAAAACAGACTGCATAAAGAATTCATTTTTCAAGATGGTTTTCATGGATAAATTTGAGGAACATAAAAAAGGAGAAGTAACAAAGATTGTGCTTCCCAGGACTACTTGGAAAGGCTACTTAAGGGGTACTGCAGAACATGGAGTCATAGGATATAATATGCAGCATAAGATTAGAGGGTTAGAGGGATAGTACAATGAAAATCTTTGTCACTGAACAGATATAAAGGATTTAGGTAGAACAACTAGGATAAGAGTGGTGGGGGGAAGAGAAGGATGAGATTTCTTGCTAGACTACAGATGGGGCAAAGGGATCCATGAGATGGGGCAAATGGATCTGGCCAAGTCTCAGGATATGTCTACCTGGTGCCAGACCTGAGGTACTCTGAGCACCAGAATCAGTATAGCTGAATTACTAGGTTAAACTGGTTTGAACAGAGCACATTGCTATACTACTTTTGGGAACTCAACTAATTTTGACAGCTATAAAAGGGACTGTACTGCACTGTATAGACATATTCTTAGACACATGAAGGCAGCCTGAAGAATTCAAGAGAATACTGAAGATTAACGTATTACACTTTGACTTTGGAGGCATGGGGGAGGAGGGTGGCGCAAAAAAACCCAAAAGGGCTGCCCATCATGATGTCCTAATGAATGTCACAGTCCTCCCCAGGTTATGATTTTCAAATCTTACAGGGGGGCTCTACTCTCTTATGGGGGGCTCACCCCCCCCCAAGATTCCCTGTAATTCAAACCCTGACAATAGGTAATAAAAGTCTTGCTTTAATATTTCTATACACTGAAAATATATAACTCGATTCTATATACTGAAAATGTGTCATTTAAAAAAATAATTTTCCATGTATAGAATCTAATTATTGGAGGGTTATCTTTAATTCTTCCACGGCAGGTGGGCAGGCAATGGGGAGGTAGACAGCATGAGGAGGTCAAGCAGCTTGCCTCCTGCCTGCCACCCCCCAGCCTCTGCTTCATGCCAGAAGGCTCTGTCCTCATTCTAGCCTGGGCACTGAGCACAGCCCCAGCCCAGTCCCCATAGCAGTAGCAGCTGTGTGGGTTGCACACTGCTACGCTGGGACCATGTTCAGTGTCCTAGGCTTCAGTGTGTACATAGCCTGCTGCTGTGGAGCAAGGGTAAGAAGTAGGAGGGGGAGAGTGGCAGGCAAGGGAGCAGAGGCTGCATGGGGGGCAGGGGGGACGTGATGGGGAGAAAGAGGCTGCAGGGGGAGATGGCATGGTGCTGGGCAGGGCTGGGGAGAGACGGGTAGCAGCTGCGGCTATGGCTGCAGCACCAGGTAGAGGCTGAAGGCCAAGCCACAGCAGCTGCCTGTTCCTTCCCATGCTCAATTCTAAGTCAAGCCCCCCGCACCCCTTTAAATAAGAGGGAAATACTGGTCTTAAAATTGAGTAAATACAATACTTAATTTTTCCTTGTATAACATTACAATGTTGCTGTACATGCATTCCTACGATAATAAACATAAATTTGCTTTAAAATGATGCAAGAGTACCTGTAGAATTGGAATGATAGGATAAAGAGCCTCAATAAAATTGTTCCAGGTCATTGCTGTCATCATTAATTGCCCCTGTAACAGATACATCAGAATGGCCTTGGCAGCAGAGTTCACCTGTTCCACAACAAAGGATTAAATAACAACAGAAGAAAGTAGTTAGGTCAACCTGTCAATCCTACGGCAGGCAATTTCCTACAGAATACTTCCAATTAGTCAACTTATGTATCTAGGGAAAAGAAGGAAAATATTCCTCCTAGAATGATTCCTCTGCAAATTGTTGATGGGCTACTACAGATGGTATTACCTTCTACTCTAATTCTTGACATGCAATTCTTTTACAACACGGGTATTCTGATTTCTATGACAAAAGACATTCTGTTTATAGAGAAAAAGTTCAGAGTGGTGTAAACAGTAAAAATGCATTGTCAATCCTGCCATACTGAAATTTGTTAAATCCCACAAATCACTGAAGTTTTGCTGAATCACTTTTTCATCACAACTCTTCACTCCTGTTCATATTTTTTTATAAATACTCATGAACCTTTCCATATGTTGCAAGCAGTGCTCAAGTAAGAGAAATAAGTCATTACATAATATCAGACACCTGCTAACCTCTTCTCTTTTTCTACGGTCTCTGGCTTTAGAAAACAAAATCTTTTTTTCTCTTCATACCCAACTAATTTTCAGGAACATTCCATTCTCAATCTCCAAGACATTTTTGGGAAGGAAAAAAAAATGTATAAAGTGGCTACATGGACACTAGGCTTTCTTCTGGAAACCTGTTAAAACTATTGTTACCAAAAATGGAAAATTATTTGGGTTTCTCAAAACAGCTAACAGATCAGATTGTCATATTCCTCAAGAGCTATATAGTTTCAAAGGGTTTATGAGCCTTAGGCCATGTTTGCTTTTATAGTGCCAACAAGAAGAAACACCAATTCTGGAAGCTCTGCCTTTAAAAAAGAAACACTCATTACAGACTGCTCATATATGGCATATGTTGCAAAAGCTTCTCACCGTTCCCTCCACAAGAAAAAGCTACCCACAACAGATAGCCACTACTCGTTAATCTATTTTTCACAGACTAAGAAATCTTAAATCCCCCCTGGGGATGCTGGGTTCTCCTGTTGATTCACGTACACCAGGGACTGGTAACCTTTAAGAATGGCAGGTTACTGCTTGGGTGCCAACCCACTCCACAGCATCCCAGCCCTGCTTGCTCTGCACTAAGGGCTGTTCTTGTGACCCTACTACTGCAGCCTCCACTTAGCTTCACCACCAAATGCCACTGATTTCCATTATCAATGGCAACGGGGAGCCTCAAATTCAGCAGTAAGGGTAAGCTCAGTAGGACAAAAGAACTGCCCTCAGGAGAGAGTAGGGAGGGCAGAGAAGTATCAGCACAGCGTAAAAGAACAATGTGTGTAAATGAATTGTTTTGCGCCTGTTTTGATCTGGGTCAAACTGCAACAGTCAAATGAGATGTCTGTGTACAGCCTTAATAGCACAAACATCAGCAGTCATTTGGCAAATTCCACAGATTTCAACATTAAAGGGATCACTTAATATGATTTATGTATGCCTACTAATTCATGAGGAAAACAGTCTGCTCTCAGCTTTTTCCACCTATTTAATGCTGGTTACTTCATAACACAGAGGCAACCTTCAACTCTATTTTGCTATTCACACCTGATTATGGCTCATTACATTATCACTCCCAGTGCCATTACTCCAAGAACAGACTAATTGGAAAGGACCTAGCCATTTTCAAAGCTAACAGCTTAGCACTGACAGGAGCTGAGAATAACTAGAAAATTAACCCCCAATGTTAAACGTTAAATATTAAACATTTAATATTTAAATATTAACACAAACTCTCTCCAATTCAACCAGCTAGTTCTATGAAATGAAACTTTACTGACACTTACATTACATCCCTTTTTATAAGGGCACAATATTATAATGTCAATGTGTAGCACCTGTAATACTAAGGTTATTTTGTAAAGTAATTTGGTAGTCGGTTTAAAAAAAACAGAGAAATCTGATTTGGCATCTTCCATACAAGTTCAACGCATCGAATTTGTACCTAATGATTTTATCCTTATTAGAGTTCATCACCTTTCCATGCTACTCAGGTGAATCTTTAAACATTTTCAATCTTATCATGCACACAGTCTTTCTGCAGGTAAAAATTAACGTGGCTGTGCAGTTTTAGGTCTTACTTTTCCAGGTGTACATACATTTAGCTGTTTTAATAGAACCGTTAAAGAAAAAGTGAGAGATGAAATAGGACTGAAACCACTACTGAGAATAGTGAAATAGATTATTTGTCTACATGCAAATGCCAACCCTTAATAATGTGCGGGCTGCCTCCCGATCCCGTCCATGTCGCCATGTGCGAGCCGGGAGCGATATGCGGACCCGTCTTTGTGCACGCGGGCTGTGGCCAGTAGCCCGGGCACGCAGGGTCAGAAGAGACCGCACGGCGGCAAGGCACGCACGGGCTAGAATTAGTCACAGACGCGTAGTGGTTGATTCAAAGATTATTTACTTACACCCAAGATGGTCGCGGTGTAGGCTGGACAGTTTCCAGGTTCAGCTCCGCTTAAATCCTCGTTGGAGGACCACGACAAATTCGGTTCTTGGGCCCCGGAGTTGTTAAGGCTCCGCGGGTTCGGCAATTTCTCTCCCACGGAGTTGTTGAAGCTCCATGGGTTTGGTTCGGCTCTCTGGCCCCGGAGTTGTTAAAGCTCCGTGGGTTCGGATCTTGAGTATATAGGATAGGGATACGTCTAGGATTGCGCTTGGTGACGGGGAGAGGCCAGAGGCTGTTTAGACCTCTGTTGCTTTCTTAAGAAATGCGTTGGGTTCGTAAGGATCCGCAGCACTTAGCGATCTTCACGCTCTCCCTCTCGGACTCCAATTGCTTTCTCTCCAACTTGGGCGGAAACCACCCAAGCTCTTTATACGGCTAGCAAGCCAATTGCTAGCCGCCACGTGTGCATAATTTAACACAAGCCAATAATGGGGCTCGAATTAAAATACAAATGGCGGGAACTCCTTTGCACCGTGCATCTCTGAGATGGAAAAGAAATGCACCATGCAAAGAAGGCTACAAATTGGCGGGAAAATTCTCCGTTGCACCGGAGTTCTCCTTTGCAGCAGAGAACTCCATCGTGCAAAGAAGCTGCAATTTAGCGGGAACATAATTTAGCAGTGCCGAAGCACACACAAACAAAAACTCACAACTTTGGGTTGTGACAAATAAGATATAAAAACTGTACCTCATTTTTAGACTCCTGAAGTCCAAACGTAGAAATTTCATATAAAACTTTTGGATGAAGAAGAAAATGCACTCCATGGCAAATAGATGAAACAGGTTTAGTGACATTATGGATACCTAAACACTCCTTCATCAAAAACAACAAATGATTAATTTCAAAATTTAATAATATCTCCATTTCTATACCTTGTTTTCTAGATAGTTTTTCATTTTGTGATTTTCTTGGAAAAAAAATTGAGCTGCTATGCCAAAAAGGCCACATTACTATTCCAAGTGTCAAAAGAACTATAGTTCTCTCATCAAAAGTGCATCTCAGCACCGCATAAACATTCCAAGGCTATTGAATAAATATTAGTGCTAGTGCAGCTTCATAAATTTATATGACAGTACAAACATTTTTCTATTCTTGACAGGGTGTCATCATCTTTACACCACAATTAGGTATTTTAGTTCTCACATCTGGTTATTAGGCATTCTCTGTGCCCTTAGGAGGCACACAATCCTGAAAGTTGTACACAAACAAAGGTGCCCCTTTTACTAATGCCATTTTCACAGAGAATGTTAAGCAGAAGCTATGCACTTAATCCTTTAGTGCCTCTTTAAAACAATTAAATAGTCTAAAATTAGGCATTTTTATAAAAAAGTTCAAATGAATCGGAAAAAACTATGTGCATGTATGTACGTATGAGTGCATGTGTGCATTGCATATATGTATGCATGTATCACTAATTAAAGTATAAAAATGATTAAAGTATAAATCAACTAGAAGAAAAACTTTAATCCTCCTTTTTTTTTTTTAATTAGAAATGAGTTATGTACTTTGGAAGACCAGGAAATCTGAGAATTAGTAAAATTATGACATCACGAACAGAAGTAAAAGTGAAATGTGAATAACCAACAATATTCAAACTGCTTACAAATGCTGGTATTATATTTTAGATCATCTATTTAATGCCAATTTTTGTAAGGCATCACCAAATGTAGGATGATTCAAATTAGTAGTATGAATATTATTTTTTCTGTAACAACATTTAGAATCTTAGTGAAGAACCACAGCATTCTAGGTGCTGCACAAACTGAGAACAGTGATGATTCCTGAAGCCTGGTAGTATTTACCACTAAATGAACAAATTCTAGCCAACTCCCAAGTAAAATAATGTTTGGTTTCAACTGCTGGCTTTGAAATTCGGCCTGTATTTTATTAAATGAATAAATAGCAGTAATAAAGATACCGAGGTTAAATTATTCATTCAGGCTATAAACAGATATCACGTTTGTCCCAAGACAACGTGTGTTGTGCTGGAACCCTACAGATATGCAAGGCTGCTGTTCCACTTCATGGCCTGTCAAAGTATGTTGGATAAAAATGTGCTATCGCTTTTCCCCCCAGGATATCATGGTGCTGTCTTTAAGGTTATTACAGCCAGTATTAACAAGCTGTCTAGGATGTGTGCTCTTGCAGGCCACCTACTGTTAGAGGAGCAGCAATAAAACTTGGAAGAGGGACACAAATGTGTAATGGACTCTGCTGATCCAGTTGTGATCCAGGTAAAATCCTGGAACAATCAGGACCATGTCAAATGCAACATTTATTTATAGCCTCAGGGCCGTACACACCAGTAAATGGCTTGTGTAGAATTGCATAAGTGTAAAGGATTACAAATTAAAACATTTAAGAAAAAAACTTGCACGTCTTCTTTAAATTAAAGTTAACTCTTCAGAAATAAATTAACAGATATAAAAAGGAAAGAGTATTCCCACAATCTTCCCCAAAGTGAATACAGAAGACCTTTAAAACACAGTGAGCAGATCAGGATAATAAAGTTGCCATTTTTAGACAGTATTTTTCAGGACTGCACTGCATTTTACAACTGCACTGTAAGCTTACGCTTATATCCCTCCTACCAACTGATGTACAAAAACCTTAATAATGAACAGTAATAAGGTAAGAAGAAGAAAAAAGGAAACTGGAGTTTTAAAATTTTGTTCTCTTTTGGGGTAAAAACAACAGACTCAAGAAAAGGTTAACTTTTTTTTCATTTCTTCTGAATCTGTATAAGTCAAAGTAGTGAAAAAGTTGTATAGATGCATTTTTGTCTTTCTTCTAAATCACGCTAATTAATTAAAAGCTAAAAACAAGATTGTGAACATTTTTGTCCTTTATTAAAATTGTCAGTACGAATTTTTTTATTTTTTTTTAAAGAAGTGAAAAATCTCTGAAAAGAGCTGGTAACTCAAATGGCATAGCATGAGATGGAAGTAAAACTGGCAAGAAACAAAAGGCTGAAAAAAATCTAACCTCAGTACCCAAGCCAAATGGAATATGTAAACTCATTTGTGAAGCAAAAATAATTTACATTGAAAAAGACTATATTTAAAGTTGTTTAACATAAATAATTTAAAAAAAATAATAAACTAGGAGATGCCAAAGGTCCTTCAAAACAAGCTAAATGTATCACATCAATTTATCAATCCATTTGTATCTCAGATTCTAGAACATTTCCACTACTTAAAATTAAAATTTATGGAGCACAATTGTAATCAGTTGAACTTCATGATGTTACAAACAAAACAGTAGACTTCAAATACCATCTAGTACTACAAAATAAACAGTGGACTAGAAAAAGAGTGAAATCATCAAAAAAATACATATTTTCTTCAAAAGAAACATTACAAAACCAATTTCTTTCTAACCTTAACAGTTTCCAGACAGCACCGATAAGCTTCATTTTTTATATTCAGCAGAGGATGAGACAACAAATGGAGGAGCACCTTCTGGCTCTCAGTCCTCAGCTGTGGACTAGTCTGGGCAGACTTCCAGCTGTAAGTGGAAACAGTTAAATGCCCAAGATAAATTAGCTACTATAGAGCTGCTGTACTATATCAATAAAGCTGTTTATATTACAGACTAAGTTATAGAGGAGTTATATAAAATGTCTCACAATATCAAGTTTATCACCATTATTTTGCTCAATATTCTTTATAAAATATTTACAGTAGTAATCCTGAATAATAAATTATTTTAAATTCACTCATACAGTGAATCAGATCATTTTGTATTTTTCCCCCAGCACTGTGAAGTTGCAATGTATAGTACCATATTTACTCACATACCACACACCTTTCTACCAAAAATTAGCCTTCCCCAAAAAAGTGTGCATCTTATTGGGGGGCATGTGACATGCAAGAAGATACAATATTGTTCACAGTTATGTACATGTGACACTAGTTTTACTTTCAAAATAGATAGGTGTCTTATCATATCAAATTGTATAACCAAAACTACTACTACAGTACATTTATAGATTGATGTTTTTATAGTTCAAATAGGCATTTTTAAGAAAAGTAAAGTTGATACATGAGCAAAACAAACTATTAGAAAGCATGCTTAAAATATCATAGTCTAATCACTGTTACAATGCAGACAGAGAAGAAAAGCATAACTTTTGATTGTTTAGAACTAACAGTGGTCATTAGTAGCAATTAAAGACTTAGTGGGCATAATTAATGGGAGGAAACAGAAGAGTAGACGTTACATTTCTGGACACAGAACGTTAAGAGAATCATTTTTCTTCACGCTATGAATTGTTTTATTCACTGCTTTTAAAGTTTGCTCACACTTTCAGAAAGCATTATTTTTCTAAGAAACTGCATTCATTAAAACTGAAAATTCCAAAGCATGAGAAAAAAATCTAAAATCTAAATTTCCAATCAAAAAATGCAATATTCTTTTTTTCCAGAAACAGATTAAAATATTATTTATCCACTCTAGATGTAACAAAATTAATAAGTAAAGTTATTTGATGTATTAGCTCCCCCACACAAATTTACAACTTTCTTTTTTCTTTTATGATATGACTGGATAAATTAATGATCAGAACAAGACCAAAATTCAGATCACAAATAAATATCAAGCTTCCACAAAATTTTACTCCTCCTCCTCCTGAAACAGTATAAGAAACACAATGTTTGTATAAAAGGAAAATATTTCCCTTCTATATTAAGAGTAATAGTAATTTATTTACATATTAGAGCAAATATGAATGAATTCCTGAAGCAATGGAAAGTGTTGATGGTAAGAAAGACTACCGAGGGCCTGATCTGCCAATTCTATTAACTCAAAAAGATTCTTCTCTCCCTAAAAAAAAAAAAAAAAAAAAAAAAAAAAAAAAAAAGACAGAAAGAAAAAAGGAAAGTCAGTGCTAATGATATAAAAAATTAGTACAATATTTTTTATACATGCTCAGATGTGGACAATTCGGTGATATTTGGCTTAGCTCAGTTAAGGCTCAATTAACTTTCCTCTGTAAAAAAAAAAAAAAAAGCACTGTATCCCCTAAAATCCCATGAATAACAAGCAAAAGTTACTATTAGATATATTTAAAACAAAAAAGTTATGGGTCAAATATGTGTCTCACTTTTATGGACTGTTCCAATGAACAGCTGATTACTTTGCAGGAGACACTGAGCCTTGACAAATACCATTAAAATTTCAAAGAAAAGTGAGTGTGCCCAACGTGCCATGCCATTAGGACCACAAAGCATAAACTATATCCTTATACATCTCAAAAGTTCTTGTGCTCTTAATGTATTTAAGCAATTATTCTAAATAAAAATGCCACATGAGGATAAAGATAGATAGATATCTTAAGATTTAAAACTTCACAAACCTAGTTAATATTGCAAACTCATCTGTATTAAGCTAACTTTATGAATTATATCAGAATTATATCTACATTTTTGTACATGTGGTGACATTGAATTTCATACCTCCTTATGGGTATCCATCATAAAGTTACAAGTGCATTCAATTGAATAAGCTGCTTCTGCAGCTTGCTTATAAATGCTGTAGTTCTCAGAATTCATCTGCTCCATATAGGCTGCAACAGATTCATGAGTGTTTGGATATTCCAAAGAAAAGGGCATGTCCAGGGACAGAACAAATAAAGCAGTCAGCAAGCTCTCTGGTAACACATTGTTGGCCTTGAAAGAAGTTAAGGGAGAATTGTAAAAAAGAAAAAAATATATACTGAAACATAGTACAAACACTGGCTACTGAATTCCACTTCTGAATTAAACTGGCATAATCCTCAGTGCTGCTATTTAGATTTTTTTTTTAAGTAAAATTAATAAAACAATATGCAAAATATGCAAAGTGACTTGCAAAGAATACAAACTAAACCAGATGCAAGTTGGTGTTGAATTTTTGGCCTTGGAGTTTGAGCTGCCACAGTGTGCAGAAATATACACACGATCCAGCCATGGGATGGTCAGTTACAACAATTCTAAGGTTGAACCACTAGATGGCAAACTATACACAGACCTCCAGTTATCTTTATAGGCCTTTGCCTGTCATGATTTTAACTTTATAAGTATTTCTACAAATCCTAAACAACGTAACACTGTGCCAGATACAACACATCACCAGATTCAAGAATGGCTTAGGTAGCATTAAGTGATTACTCAGCTAAAATTAATCATCTGAAATCTGATAACTATATCACTTAACTGCTGTTCACACAGAATTATAAAAAACCCCAAATCACACACACTTCTGCTACTGTACTGAGCAACAAAAGAATAGAAATGGAAACATAAGCAACTGAATTAGTATGGCTACATTTTTTCCCAAGAACTAGAAAGAAATCGTGTAATAGTCAAATATATGCTACTTAATGGCAAATCATTCACAGAGTCACAGAAGTTTAAGGTTGGAAGAGACCTTGTGAGATCATCGGATCCAGCCTCTTGCTCTGGGCAGGAAAGACAGCTGGGGTCATATAACCCCATATGCATGGAAGAATCCTTCCAAGTGTTAGGCTGCAGAATTTCTGGGAAAAACACCCCAGAAAGTTAAGATGCAGAGCAAAGTGGTGAATTCCAATGTACAGCCATTAAAGAGAATTTTCCATGTTTTCTAAAACCTTCAGTTCCATAGACCGGGTGTAAGTAGGGTCTGGAATCAAGGAAGGAATGGGGCAACAGCACACTTTGGGATCAAGCAAGGGATGAGGAAGAAGCACGAGCTGGGAATCGGGTGCGGGGTGGGGAAGCAGTGAGGGTCAGGGGATGGGCCTGCAGCACATTGAGGGGGATGGGCAGCAGCATGTGATCCCCTGACCTGCACTGCTGCTTCAACACCCAACATGCTGCTGCCCCATTCCCTGACCAGCACTGCTGCCCGATCCCACATGTGTGCTCTGCCACATCCCCTGACCCGAGCTGCTGACCGATCAGTAGCAAATGTGTAGGAGGACATGTCAGCAGCACAGGGCAGGGGATGTGGCAGCAGCACGTGTGGGGAAATCTAGCAGCTGCACAGGTCAGGAATAGGACAGCAGTGCACATGGGAAACAGGTATCAGGAGGGGGGAGAGATGGCAGGGGTGGCAAAGGGCAGAGGGAGTAAGGGGACAGGCAGCAGGGATGCAGGCAGTGGGCGGTGGGCAGAGGTGGCAAAAGAGTAAGGTGCATGGGAGAGGCAGCCTGTCCCCCAGCCCCTGCAGCTGGGGATAAATTTATTATGACCCTCCCAGTAATTAGATTCTATAAAGGGAAAATTATAAATTTGTTATAATGCTCTTTTTATGGAATCTAATTGTTCTATAATTATTGGGGGATTGTCTTAAAGTCAAAGTCATCTTGGATTTGGGTAAATATGGTATTAGATTGCTATCTAAAACTTAGAAACTGCAAGACTGTGTAACACAACATACTGATTGCTTTTGCCTCTAGACCAATACGGCTACAGCTTGGATACCTGACACATGGAAGATAAAAAAAACAGCTAAAATTTGATAAGTGAAATATTCATAATTTTACAAGGAAGGAGCAAGTTTTACCACCTGAAACTTGAGACCCTGCTCTTGCCTTTGTTCAAGGTAATTTGCATTATCACAGAGCCCAGAGATACCTCACCACATAAGAAATTCCTGTGCAGAAGAGCATTCCATCTTTTTACACTTGTGTGACATATGAAACACCATAACCAGAAGGAAATATGACTACATCCTGCTCGTCACCAAACAACTTCTAGGTAAACAGACTATTCCAACTTTTCTCTGAACCTAATCTGCATAAAATGAATTGTTCCAAACAGGAGATTTTACCACACCTTCAACAAATATGAACTTTCATTTCTACCCAGGAGAACTTTTACAATTTTTTCTCCTATGCCTGAAGAAGGGTGTGTGTGCCTGAAAGCTTGCAAATAAAGAAAAATTATTTTGCAAACATCCAGTTGGCCTAATACAAGATATCACCTCTACCACAAGTTCTGATTCCTTTAACACAACATAATACTACTTTGCACGCAGTACCCTTCAATTAATAATTAAGATCACTGCAAAATGCATTGCCAAGGGCATTTCATATTCTAGCTGTCAACTAAAAGGTCTTCACTATTTTAATATGAACAATAAGTGAAACAAAAATAACTATTTGAACAGAGTATAGCTTGCTAATAACAAGTAGAGGGCAGCATAGCCTTGCAAACCACTAAGCTCTTTGACTGCTTTGAAAAAAATACAGCAGTGATAAACTTATGTTTCTGTTTAAGTATCCTATTAAAACTCTTATCCAATTAATCAATCTAAGCATTTAAGCCCTGTGTAAGTCAGGCACTTAATTAGGTCAATTCAAGTCTGTTTCCTGCATGACCCGATCTACTGAACTAATATAATTCCAAGATACAGTACCTGGAAGTGACACATCTTTAATCACTGTACAATGATGGCTTTAATCCTGATGCTAACAATACACTCTCATGAGAGAATACTTGCTATGTAATACCAATGTCCCTTCCTCGTGCACACTGGCCAGCAAATGCACTAGGAAGTTTTACTGCTTCAAGCCACCTGCTTCTGCCTGGTGGGATTCAGGACAGGTCCCCTACGGCTTATTTTAAACTTGAACAAATGTTGCTCATGCAAATATGACCTGCCCAAGGCTTGAATGGAACATTCTATACCTCCTTCTAGCTGATGATAAAGTTTTGATCTCATTCTCATAGTTAGGCTGGAAATATGATAGAGGACAAACAACACCGGATTTTGTCAAAAACAATATGGAAAAAAGTGTATTTAAAAACACCCATCTTTGCAGAAAAACAGTACTGGATCATGGCCTAAGACCCTTTGAAGCTTTAAAATCATAGCAGATGGTAGAGTGCTGTTTAATTCCATGACTCTACCACCTGCAAGATCCACCAGCCTGTTTATCTTGCCAACTAGCTACTAGCACCAAACACAAACTAGTTGAGAGAACTAGTTCTTCAAACTTTCCTACTATTACAAAAGGACAAGAATTACTATTACTATCATCCTCATCAATACCATCATTATCATTATTGTTGCTGCTGTTGTTATTATAAACAATGCTATAATTAATCTTCCTCTTCACCTTTTCTACGGGGAGAAGGGTTTGTAACAATCGGACCGTGAAAAGTGAAATACTTATAAAAGCCATTCTGTGGTGCACCATCATCATCTCAGGTTGCTCTGAACTGACATTGCTTTTGTGGTAGGATATGGTTTCTCCAAGTGAATTAAAAACTGTAAGCAGCTTATCTTTCTGCAAATGAAAACAAACATACAAGAATGTCAATGGAAAACATAATGAAAAAAATATCACAGCATTATAGCATCATTCAAACAAATAAAACTGACATATTTAGGTAAATATTAAAAAGACAAATATAGTTCATTTTACATAATAAAATACTGTAGTAGTATTTTGATTTTCTTTTAAATAAAAATACTATTAAAAGTTCTGGAACTGTCCTCAACATTTCCTATGTTTATTTAGCTTAGATTTTGTTCCCCCCCCAAGCAAATATATTAAAAACAAAAAAAGGGAGCTGTTTTGAACTTCTGTCACTTGCCATATTTACATAAACACAACACTTTAAGAGTGGAGACATCAGATCCTAACTTGAATCTTTAGAATGAAAACTTTATCCAGTAAGAGAAACATTGAGAGCAAAGTTCTAATTAGTTCTATTACTCTTACTAGGAAAGAATACTGTGTCTCTGGAACAAATTAGGAACCTTAGATAGAATCACTAGCAAATGAAATCAGCTCTTTGGACACAAGAAAGGGAGTATGTAGAAAAGGAGGTTAGCAAAACCTTCTTTTCTAGAACACAGGTATCTGATAGTCAGATATACATATAACTCACCTTATTTTTGATCATTCACAACACTAGATTTAAAAAATGGTGGTCACTGTAAGTGTCAAAGCTGAAGAGAAATTCTACAAAAGAGGTATGTTTAACAGCTAGCATGCTATTTAATACAACTCAGTGCCCACGCTCTGATAAGAATGGACAAACGGTACATGGATGCTGCAGACCCCTCTATGGTGCCACACACCACGCATGGAGGCATTCCTCATGCTGCTACCTTGCAGCACAGCGGGGGGTTTTGACCCTGGGAGATTCTGGGGTCAAAAAACCAGAGCCACACTCAAGCTGCCAGCCAGGCTTCCTGCCACAGCTGCAACCCTGGGAGGCCCCCAGGATCTCTGGTAAGGCTGCTGGAGGCAGCACAGTTGCTGGCCCTAGCCTCCCCTACCCCACTGGGGGTAACCTGCCACATGCCAGAGTGGATGTGGCATGGACACTCCCCAGGGACAAGCAGCTGCAGCACAAGGTATGCCGCTGCTACTTGTCCCCAGCAAAACAAACCTCCACACTCATCTGGATGCACCCAATAGGTCCGAAATTTAAGGAAATTACAGGAAACGTGAGAATCAAATAATATTTCTTCTAAAGTAAATACTGTCGTGAATTCTTACATAGCAAGGAGGAAAGGTTTATGTTAATCTAAGAGACTACAGAACATTGATTTCTTCCTGACTCAATAACAGAGCAGCTAAACCCTCTGATTTAAGCCCATTAAAGCAGTATTTTAAAATCAAGGATAGAATCAGTTTAATTTCTTCTAACGGACACTAGTCTCACTACTAGTTATGAACCCAAAGCAAAATGTTGAGAATCTGAAGCAATTGATATTACTAAGAACCGTATCTGAAAAGGACAGCACATTAATTCAATCCACAGCACATCAAATTGGGAAAAGCTACAAAAACTAGTAAGTACGGAAAGCATACGCCGTATTAAAGGGATGTCAGTAAAGAATAGGACAGTGCCCTGCAAAGTGCCCATTTCACATATCCAAGCTCTGAAACTGACTCTACATGATTCATTGCTCTGCTTATACAAACATACCTTTTAAGGGGTTTGCCAATAACGCTTTACCCCTTCTCTCCAAACATAATTGCAGTGTATACTTGTTCTTTTGATGATAGAGCTTATACCAGTTCCCTGACTTGAATAAGTTGTACTAGCTAAAGAATTTTTGTTGCATCATAGGTGTGCTAGGTTAGAGGTAGGTTGCTTCCACATTCCTAGAAAATACCTCTACAACGGTCAAGTTTTAGTATAGATCTTGGTTGGAAGAAGAGGGAGAGATCTGACTGTTTCTATATAAAAGAAAGTGTTCTATTTTCACATCAGTCCTATTCAAATAAGCATATTTATCCAAGCCAAATAACAGCTAGTCAGAGGACTAAAATTTAATTTGACACCAAACATTCAGGAAAAATTTCAGTGTAGTCTTAATATTGTTCAATAATAACAGCCCTTGAAAGACTGAAATCAGCATTACATTCCAGGAGGTTAAAGCAATAGGAAATCTGCCATTCACTGCTGGGGTCCTGTAAATAACAATTATGGTAATGTTACCAGCAAAAGTCTGACACAACAGCATACACAGCATCAGATGTTTAAAATTTTACAAAACTATGGGAGGTATCATTTCATACCTGCTGACATTTTCATAATCAAGGCGAAGCCTTGTGGACTCAGAAGTGAGCTGAACTTAAACTCCATGGTAGTCCCTAGTCTGTGATACTGATATGTAAACTAAATGAGTGCATATTAGATTCAGGTAAATGAAAATAAAACCACTACAGTACCCAGTATTTTGATATTAAATTTTATTCTGTCATGCATTTATCATGAATGATCCCCTGTGTTTTAAAAGATATCAAAGGGAAGGAAAAAAAATTGTCATCCTGGAAGCAGAGAGTTGGGAGTGTTGATATCCAGGAATATGTGGAAGGTATTCTGGGATGAAACAATAAGTAGAATTCTCTTCTAAAATGCTAATTTAATAATTAATTTCAGCACACAAACTATGCCATTATTAGTTTTCAGAAATAAATAAATGGAGTAAGTAACTTAGTTTAGGTTCTCAAAGGCTGCCTCAGGAAAAGTATGCCCCTATTAGAAAGTCAGCTATAAATATAGTATATAGGCTAGAGGGAAATTTGAAGAAATTTGGCAAATTCAGCCAACATGCTACCCTCCTCCCCCACTCTTGAGTCTCCCCAGCAGGTGTAGGTATGCGTTGTCTATGGCTAGGTACAGATGTTACACTTCTTGCACAATAAGTGTGCAGAGAGCGCTCTATAGTCATAACCGAACAGACATTCACGGCACATAGGAGCACTTTAAAAATGATGGATCCTGCTCTAAAATACCCCTGGAGGAATGTGGTATCAGACTCAAGCACATAAGGTTAGAGCGCTTTATCGAACATCTGTACCAGATCCTGTCACAGCTGAAGTTAGGTCTCAGTCCCCCAGCATCCCAGGGGCCCATCATAGAGCAGCATGATAGCCTTGGCTGGTGTTCATCTGTTGTGGGCCAGCACAGACCAAGCCCCGCCACCACGCTGTCACAGAGAGGAGACAGAAAAGGCTGTCTCCTCCCCGTATGGCTGGGCAGGAGCATGGGGGAATTGGAATTCTGAAGTGCTTTTGCCAGGGCAGGTGACACAGGACTGTGTGTCTGGCTGAAATACTCCTTTTTTTTTTTTTAATGTTTCAAAGTACAGCTCACCAAGACCTGAGCCAGCAAGCTGGGGGAAGCCTGCATGGCAGGGGGACTCCATTTCAGAATCACTGTGGCCACTGCATGCAGTTTTGCGTCATGCACTCCCCAGCTATGCGGTAAAACAGAGAACTTCAATGACCTGCAGCTTAGTTTCTCCCAGTTCCCACAGGGACAGTTAGTGCAGCTCTTCAACCCCCATCTTGCAGAGGAGGAAAGGGATCTAATTCAGTGTCTGCTTTGCCTCTACTTTCCTGGAACAACATCCATCCTTCCAAGAACCAGACCTTGTGGCCTCTCCCCATGATGGCTGAGAAATCCTACACCCTTGCCATGGGAATCCTGGCTAAAGACAGAGTCTCACAGTAATCTGGGAGGTCTGAAGCCTACCTCGAGTGTTGGGGGCCCACCAAAGGAGTGAGGTGAAAGCAGGGAGGGGAAGAGGGGAGGACAGTGCATTGCGGGTTGCCTGGAAGGCTTGAGCTACTGTACATGTTCCAAAATGGAACAGGCCAAAATAGTATTTATGCCCTCCAGGTATATCTTGTCATGCTTTGGTGTGTTGTCTCATGTACGTTTTTATACAAGCCTTTTGAAATGTTCCAATTTTCATTTCTGTCTTCTATCTTACAGTACTTACACTTAGAAAGTTGTTCCTGAGTTTTGCTAAACAGTTTCATATATCCTTTGATGTTCTTCAGAGCAATGTTCCATTTTTAATTTTCTTGAGTAGTCTCTAAACCAGTCACTCATATCTTGTTGTCCTTTTGGGTTTAGTATAAGTAAATCTTCTCAAGTCATTTATAGATGTGCTCCAGGGGGCAGGGGGCGCAATTTAGTTAGCGAGTCATGCTAATTAAAAGTGCCCAAGTGTCGTGTGTATCAGCATCCCTGTGCTGAAAAATGGTGGTGGAGTGCTTTGAACTAAAGCTCACCTAACAAGTTTTAGTTTAAAGCACCCCGCCGCCATTTTCAGCATGGGGACACTGATACACATGACACTGGAGGCTCCAGGAGAACATTAGTTTCTGCACTCCAGCAGACTCAATTAATTCAGCGTGTCAGAGCAGACTCGATTTACAGCACATCAGAGCAGCCTCACTACATGTTTATAGGAGCCCTCAGTTCCCTTTTCCTAAATGTGTGTTTCATTCAACACATTCAGAAAATGAAAATTAATACTGGATATTTTATTAAGGTGAAACTTCAGTATTTTCTATTAAAAAAGAAAAACTAGAGTTTAAAAGAAAAATCACGCCAATAACATTAAATTGTTGACATTATTACAGTTTTAGCATCTGAAAAAGTAAAATCTGTGATCAGATGTACGTATTCTCCAGTAGAAGCGGCAGATATTTACAGAAAAGACAAGCTATTAAATACCATTAACAAAAATTTAATGAAAAAAAATCTGCCTAAACTTACCAACTCTAATCCAAAGAGGCTGCTATCTTCCCAAACATCTTCTGATATAGCATCACCGATAAGAAATATGTCTTCAGCAAGCAATTCAAGAACTTGCATTGTCACTTTTCTACTGCCTAGAAATGCAAATGAGAAAAGAGAAGCTACAGGAATTCCAACAGAGACAGGATATTAAATCATTTAATGTTCAGAAAGCCACCCTGTTAAGCAAGGAGTACTAGAACTCCGAACATCTCAGAACTTAATTTCTTTGTGCCTCATGCTAGTCAGCTAGCACCAATTCTCATCACTGTTAACACTCAGCAATAGCTTTGACTAATGACTGGTTTTTCTTTTTTTCCTACCGAGAACATTGAGAGCTCATGTGCTAGAGGACTTGCTCTATACCAGAAAATATTAGCAATCCCTCACATTTCTAACGATAAGACAGTTTTATTTTTACTTTAGATAATTATTCACCGGCAAGCTAATGAAACTCACTATTTAAGTCAAACTCTTATTGAGAAAGTCATACTCTACTTGGGAAGCCTCTTTTAACCCTCTTAGATTCACAATGGCTAGCTTGCCACTCATAAATTGAGTCTAGCTATAATAGTACTCTCTTTACAAAAGGCTGTTGGGATTTTTCTTCTTCATTATATTCCCATTGTGCTATACGAATTTTCAGAAAATTAATTGCATTTTTATAAAGTTTGCAAGTAAAAACTGCAATTGCTGGAGTTCTGTTATGTTTAACAAGAAAGAAACTGATGAAAGAAATACAAGAGACTGGATAATATTCAGGCTACCTGTATGAAGTAAGAACAGTTCAACAGTAACCACGCTACAAGCAAGAATTCTGCGATTACTTTTACTCATTAGATACTCCAGTTCTGGGTCTCCTTGGTCTCACATAGCTGCCATCAGATTCTGGCCCCTGTATACCTACATTAGTGTTTCATATACAATAATCTCCTCCAAAAAACCCTCAAAAATATAGGTCCTAAGTTAGAAAGGATACTTGTCAAAACTTGTCCCCTTTCTTTACAATCAAACTCTAATCCAGCTCACTTTCCATTAGGTATCAGTTTAGGGGGACACAACGCAAAGGGGCTTGGGCTCAAGCATTTTTCCAGACGCATTTTATAAGCGTGTCTCAGGGAGACACAAACAGAGGTCCTGGAACACCCTCTCATGGTGGGACCCGAGGCTGGGCTGAGCTCCCAGAAGGACGAAACCAAAAGCCCTAAGAAGGGGGCTTACTTACCTTTGACAGGAAAATCTGCGCTGCGCCGAGAAGAGCTGCCAGCACGGTTCATCAGCCACTTTTATTTGAGGCTGGGAGCAGCACCAGTGGATGTCATCGAAACCCGCTGCCTGGCAGATTTAAAAGCCGGAGGCAGAGCAGCAGCTAAGCCAGGGATAGGAGGCAAAGCTGCTCCCCGGGCAATCAGAACCACAGAAGCAATGGATCTGTGGGGGGCCAGACGGGGACCCACCAGAAGAGTCCTGGCTCCCTTAAAAGGGTAAACATCCGACTTGGCAGGGCAGCCGGGCCAAGGAGGATAGCGTCAAGGGATCCCGACGACCACAGATGCCGGAGCCGTGAGTGGGGTGGGCTGCGGCCCGAACCCCTACTGTTCCTTTTCTTTTCTCTTTTTTTTATGTTAGCATCTTGAAGGGCACCCAGAGCCCGAACTGAGGAAGGCATCCCCAATTGACCCGAAGGGTCAAGAAGAGGAGTGGAGGTAGCCTTGTCGAATGTGATGGCTCAAAGATAAGGCCAAAACAGATGTTGAGGCAGGACCAGTCCCATACCCCGTAGACCCCCGGGGTGAAGAAAGATACTGAGGGACAAGCAAGAGGGGAGAAGAGTAAGAGGGAACATCAAAGAGACAAGATGGCAATCCACTACCTCATCATCCTGAAGGCTGGTGTATGACTGGGGTGTAGGGGAGGTGGAGCCCCAAGAATGGCTGCAAGGGGCAGCGCCCGGTTTGCAAGGGAGAACCCCACTACTGAAAGGAAGATCAAGTCGTGACAAGCGAGTGTCGGGGCCTCCCTCGGGGTCGAACGCAGCACAGCGCCCAAGTCCCAGGGACACATCCCGCCGCCTGAACTGGGCGTGCATTCTAAGGCTGCTAGAGAGCACCTATACCAAACCAGGAGGGTGCAAAGTAAATAGTTTATACATAAAACATAACACCACACCTACCATCAGTGAGAGTTCTACTGTATCTTTGCACTCTTTTTTAGCATTCCTAAATGGCATAAGAAAGACTCAGCAATAGCATTGCGGCACAGAAAGTGTCCCTTCCCTTACTGTAAATAACTGTTCAGAGGATACTCATGGGTCAAAAAAAGGTAATGCTTGTATAACATGAAGAAAAAAAAACTCCCCAATAAAATCTGACCAAAAAGTGAGACTATTTGCATATAAAGTTTTATAGACTTCCAGATATAAATTTTATTACTGCTGTAAATCTCATATTACTTGACACTGCAGTAGTTCAGAGATGCACCTTACCTAAAATCAACCCATGTAGGAACCTTGTGGAGGAATTTTTGTGGAAAATTTGTTACTGGCTTTCATTGTCAGTATAGAAATAGTTTCATGATAGTGAAATCTCCACCCTTTAGCCCTCACTTTAGCTTTTGTCTGACCAGCCAGAAAGCTACTGCCAATTTATCAGTGGCCATGAAAGGGTTAAAAACGGTATCTGCCATGCTGAAGACTGGACTCTACCCCTCTCTCCATGCTGATAGCAGGCACAGAAGGGAAAGAAGCAGCAACATTAGTCCCCATGCTCCTATTCTAGCATGGGGGAGGGAAATCAGCTTCCCTGCTTAAGCTTCCCTAGTTTTGGAGAGAGATTTTTGTGGAGAATAGGTATGCAGTACTATTTACATAATGGTGGTGGCATGTCCAGTTGGGCCCTTCCTGCAGTTCAGTTGTGTTACATAATGGTGGTGGCACTTTCCTGCAGTTCAGCTGCGATATTCTATGACTCAGACAGCAGAGGTGACACAACTTTAGGACTGTCCAAAGCAGTAACTCTCAAGAACACAGGAGGCCAAGGTTTGAAAGTGGCTGCTTTGGCAAAGCAGGCCCACCAAAATATACTGCATTTGGAGTCAGCTAGCAGGAGGGAGAGTCCCAAGCAGGTCCTGCCCACCATCTCAGCTTGGACATGCTGGTGTCATGGTATAGACATATCCTTAGGAACCACTCTAGAAGTTGCAATGAAAAGATGACAACTTTCAAGGAGATGCAACTTTGAGGGTGGAGGAGAGTATCTGCAGTGGAGCTTTTACCTAAAGCCAAGCCAGAAGCTGCAGATGAAATCCTCCTCAAGAGCAACTTACAAGAACAGGGCAAAAGAGAGAGCCCTTGCTTGCTCTAATTGGCAAGCATATGAAAAAAGTTTCTTAGTAATAAGTAGTAATAATGGCACCATTTTTCTAATAAAAACCAGGAGTTTACTTGCCCCTAAGAAGGTGCCTTAAAATAATGATGACTATTCCTACATTCAATATAATTGTGCCTATCAATTCTGCAAGCAGATTCTGGAGTGTAACACATTTCTAATGTACAAGGAAACAAATGCTACTACCAAACCCTGCTGATTAGGAAGGCCCAAAAATATTTAAAGTGTACATCTGATCAAGATTGGTTTACATTATGAACACCTTTTTAATAAGGAAGGGTCAGGTGAGAGAAAAGTTGAGTAGTACATTAAGATGTATACAACTGAATTATTTTATTGTTTTGAAATGTATACGAGTTTCAATTCAGGATATACATATAGATATCTATCTATATATCCTTTTATTTTAGAAAAGCTTCTGACCTGAGGCTTCTTGCATTTAAAATATATGGTCTACTGAATACTACTAAGCTACTGTGTTGCCTTCAATACAAAGCAAAATAAGATTTTTAACATAGTACTAGGTTTAACATCAAGCACTCATTACTTACCCAAACTTAAGCTCTTTAGGTATTAGAAAGTTCTTGAAAGCCCAAAATTAATGGAGACAACCATTTTCAAAAGGAGGTTCTCTCGACCTTGTGCACTAGGCATTTTAAAATTGGATACTAAACTAACCTAATTCATTTCAGGAGTCAAATATAGTTATGTTTCCTTCAACTATAAGACTAAAGCATTTATCCACATTCAGTGAGGTTAAGCCCCCTTTTACAAGTATCTTGGCTAGTGATCCAACTGCATTTAGAATGTGTATAAATGTTTCATTACTAAAAGGGCAAGGGAAAATTAAATTACTGTATGAAGGCATACTTGTGCAATTATTGAGAAAAGTTTAGAAGTACAGCATGATATACCCCATTTCCCTTCACCATAAAAAGGGTTCAAAGATAAGCAACCAATGTGCAGCTCACCCACAACACTGGTCAAGGAAACAGTTATTAAAACTTAATTAGGAAAGTTCAGAATTCATCACTATTTAAAAATGCAAAACGAACTGTTGAGCAGAACTGTGGAACAAAGCAGTTACGTTTGCATACCCACAAGCCACCCACCCAAACCCCTATGACTTCAGCCAAAATAACCGACTCCCATTATCATACACTCATGCATAAGTCATGACTTGAGTCAATGTTTCTCTAGCAAAATATAGCTCCTCAATGTTTTACTTCAGGTTTTGTAATAAACTAGTTTAGCAAGCAAAGCTTTAATGATTTATTCTGCAGAATTTTCAAATGCATTTAACAAAGAATAAATCAATTACTCTTCAACTCGCATTTCTTCCTTTTTCTTGCTAATTATTGAAGCTATGCAATTATGTCTATACAGAAGAAATGGAAAGGTGACCGTAACACAATTAGGCATATCTATGATAGCTTGCAATGGTAACAATGATGAAAACTAGTAACCCAAGTCTGTAACCACAGTCACCAGCTGGCTTGTACAGTCTGTACTTCTACAGTCTCTAAGCAATTGTATCTTTACTACTGCTGTTATCCATGCTCACTAGGTTAAAAATAGTGTACTTGTGCTTACACTTATGTTTCCATCTTGGTTTGTAGACATGGCCTGCATCTGACAATGGCCTTTTCATTGCCTAACTCATTATTTTTAATTGTAGTATACTGGTTAGTCCCCATGTTCACTTTATTTTTGTGTGTTCAAAAGCAGTCTATACTATTTCAATTTTCAGATGATAACGTCACAGCAAGATCAAACTTTTTAGCAAAAGTGGTCAGAAATTAGAGGATGAATAAACCAAGACAAACTGGCTCGGTTTACAACACAGTTTATTATATCTAAACAAACAGTTAAGCGTTCTTTAGGCTCAACAAAAACTTCAAATTTCTGCTGAATATCACATGCAGATTTTTCTGTACTAAGTTACATCACAGAAGATACGCTTTGCTCTACGGGTCTTTATTCAGATTAAAGTAGGAAGATGATGTCAAGAAAATGAAGGAAGGATACTCAACCTGGAAGTTTCCATGCCCAAAATCTAGGCTGAGCAGCAGTTGCTTAGGAAAAAGAATAATTCTATGGAAGATTAGATATAGCTAATTTTTCTTCCAGTCCCCCTTCCCCAGCATTTTCTCTTCTACTATAATTTCTCCTCATGGCATCTAGATTTTCCCTTTCTTTAGTCAAGAAAAAGGCCTTCCAAACCCTGAAGTCACCTTTCCTTTGGAGATTCAATGATTCTTTTCCCAAATCTGTTCATTGTAAACTTAGTATTAACTGCCACAATAACAGGTTTACACTTAAATCAAAAATCAAATGAAACTCCGTTGTCTGGATAATTTAACATTCTATGTTTTGTTATAAAAGTTGATTTTTCCCTCAATTACCTGGTACTTCACCAGTTTTTTAAAATAATGATGCGCAAATACAGCATCTACGATATTAATAGGACCTATGACTGTTCAGCCAGAAATCTGTCCCCAGGGTAGTTCAACCACTACTGCTAAATGGGTTACCCCAGAGGCTAGGGACTCTGTGCACAACAACCCTTATTTCATGGGGTCCACACTGCACACAAAGCTCACAAAAGACTTGGTTATTAACTACTTGTGATTCATGATCATCTTGCAGGAGCCAGGCAAATGTATAATCACTTGGACCAGGGGGTTTCAACCTTTTTTAACAAGTGTACAGCGAGACTGAGGCCCCTGCGGTAAGGGTGGGAATGGAGCTGGGGCAGATGCTGCCCAGCCGGGGCTGGGCATGGAATGGAGCCACAAGCAGCTTGTCGGGGGGCACGGTGGAAGGTGGAAAACATGTGCCCCGGATCTGTGTGCGGGGTGAGGGCGAGCTGTTCCTGCAGGCTGGGGCAGGAGTGACTGGGGCGGACGAAGGTGGTGCTGGGAGCAGGGCTATGGAGGGGCTGCAGCCACCCCAAAATTCATGGTAGCCCCCACTCCCAGTACCACTACCACGCACCCCGAGCACAGTCCTGGTCCAACCCCCACCAGGAAGAGCCAGGCACCACCCTAGCCACAGTCCACGGTGACAGTCTGCCTGCCTTTGCCCTGTACGCAGATCTGGGGGCACATGCCCCTCTTGCCCTCCTGGGGTGTGTGCAGTGGCAGGAGCGGCCCCCCCCCATACCCCACTGGATGAGCTGCTCATGTCTCCATCCCCTGCTCCACCCTGGCTATGCAGCGCCTGCCCCAGCCCCATTCCCTCCCTAACCACAGGGGTCTCAATCTGCCCCCCCCACCACACCCCTTCCCTCACAACAGACTTACCAGCCAAACCTGGCTGTTCTCCATGCTACCAGGCTGCGCTCCTGGCCGCCTATGTGCTGCGCTGTGGCTGCGTGCACGCACAGGGCATTTATCGGCCATATCAGCAAAAAAAAGACTATTGCCAATGCAGTCAATTTTCCTTATACTGGTGCAGCTCTAGTAATTTTTTCTCATGTGTTCTGCATATCCCCCAAGACCTTTTTAAATACCCCTAGGTGGTACATGTACCCCCGGTTGACAGCCACTGACTTAAGCCAATAGAGCCATATGAAGAACTTTGGAGATGTAAGTGGAAAAAAAACAGGGAAAACACTCCAGCCTTCCACAGACTATTACAGCAGCTGTTTGGGAGCTTGTAGGGTGAAACAAAAAGAAAAAAAAAAAAATTGTTAAACTTTTATAGTGGTAGACATAACTGAAGGACTCCTGTAACCCCTGAGAAATGGTCTATTCTAAATACATCTTTGACACCAGATCACATTAGAATAACATTCCAAACTAGTACTAAAAGCTGGTGTGCAACATTCTGACCTGTTTGAAGTAATTATCAAATGTCATTCACTTAATGGGGTCAGGAAGTCACTCAGTGAATCTATGAAGCAGAAAACATCTCTTCTAACATATATGAATATATACAGGTTTCCCTTGCTTTATGATGTACGTGCATTCCTGGAAAATGGCGCACAACTCGAATTCGCATAAAGGGAATACTTTCCAAGACCTGGACTGTACTGACCTCCAGACACATTTATACCACTTTTACAAGACCATTTTGTACTCATCAACAGCAGACAGTACACACAAGCAGAGGGCAGTGGTGAATGTGGGGATGGCAACTACAAAAACACCTGTTGCAGACAACGAGCGAGGAGTACAGATCCACACAGGAGACTGTATTTTGGTCACTCTCACCATGTGCCGGAAAAAGCAGCTGACTGGGGGCTTCCATCACACCGATCGCAAAGGAGTCAATTTACCTCAGAAAAACTTCAGAGAAAATTACAAATCATCTACTTCACCTAATCTACTCCAAAAGAGACCAACTCAGGAAGGAAATCGCCACATACTACAACAACTTCAAAGACAGAAATCCAATCATCTTCCCTAATAATATTCAATGGATACAAAGAGACCACGAAAAACTTTCTACAACATTCATCCTACATAAAAAGAAGAAATGGAACAAATTACTCCAAGAACAAGCCCCCTAGCCGCAAAACAACCATCAGAGGAACAACACCAACACCTTACAACATTCCAACCTCAGACTTGATGAAACTGAAAGCAGCAACCAACCCACAAATATCATCACTCTCTCCACATACACAGGCTTACCAAAACTGAAAAATGTGTCCTTTCTATAGGCCTAAATTTCTGTCCAGAAAAATACCCTAACAAAATACTTCAGTGCAAAGACCTACAATTCTTTCGAAGCCTCTACCTCAAGGAATATTTCCATGACCAAACTGAATCCACTCCCAACAACAACTCATCCTCTGACAATACTCAGGAAAAGATCAACCCCAAAAACATCAGATTGGACACCTCAAAGTGGACAAAACCTTAACCTTGACCGCTACATTGACTGCTTCAGGGAAAGAATGAACAATGAAATAAATAATCAACAACACACACCACCATAATAACCTCTCTCTACCAGAGAAAAGGGCCATAGAATCTCTAAAATCTAACCACCAAATAGTAATAAAACCAGCAGATAAAGGAGGAGCCATAGCAATCCTAAGCCATGAAGACTACATAAAGGAAGACAGACAACTATCTGACATCACCTACTACAAAGAACTACAAGAAGATCCTACTCCCCTTTTCACCAAGAAACTCAACAATACCATCAAATCATTTCTATCAGGATTACAAGAAAAACTACAGACCTTGACCCCCGCCCACTACCTAACCCAGGAACTTTTTACATGCTCCCTAAAATCCACAAACAAAGGAACCCTGGCAGACCTATCATATCCAACCATGGGACCCTAACTGAGGAAATATCAGGTTTCGTTGAATCACTCCTAAAACGGCTCATCACCCACAGAGCAAGTTTTGTCCAAGACACTACAGACTTTCTACAGAAATTTAAAAACATAGACCACCTTCCCAGCAACACCCTCCTAAACACCAGGGACGTTACCAGTCTATATACCAACATCCCACACCAGGATGGCATCCAAGCCTGCCTTACATATCTACAGGAACAAGATTACAACTCAGAACACAGACCCAAAGATATTACTGACCTTATACACTTCATCCTCACACACAACGATTTCACTGTTAATAACCAACACTTCCTCCACACGATGGGAACAGCTACAGGCACCAAAATGGCCCCACAGTATGCCAAGCTTTTTATGAGCCACCTGGAAGAAGACTTCCTCAAGAACTGCACCATCAAACCCTTGCTATACTTAAGATATATCAATGACGTCTTCATCATTTGGACTGAAAACCTACTATCTCTGATCGAGTTCCATCAAAAATTCAACAATCACCATCCCTCCATCCGACTTTCTCTAGAAAACTCCAACATCTCCTTTTTAGACATGATGATCAGTATCCATAATGGTAAAATACAGACTTCGTTATACAAGAGACCCACAGACCAACATACATATCTGCACAGAACCAGCAATCACCCCAAACACACCAAAAAAGCCGTGATATACAGCCAACCCCTCAGATACCACTGAATTTGCACTGAAGAGAACACCCGGGATTGCCACCTCACCAATCTTAAAAAGGCTTTCACCCAACAAGGACACTCCTCCAGAGAGAGAGATCGCACGTTTGAAAGAGCCACCCGGATACCACGTGAAGAACTGCTGCAGTACAGAAGAAAAACCCCCGCAAATCGCACACCGCTGGTTACAACACATCACCCCTCCCTTGAACCCATAAGGAAAATCCTCAAAAAACTGCAACCCACACTAGAAACAGACCCTATTCTTAAAGAGATCTTCCCAGAGCCACCCATCCTAGCCTTCAAACAAGCACCAAACCTCGCCAACCTCATCACCAGAAGCAAACTTCCTCAAGCCCAGAACACACCAAATGGATCCAGACCATGCCATGCATGACAAGAAATGCAAAACCTGCCAACACATCTCCACCACCCCTAC
>NW_005842401.1:583099-585377 GCF_000455745.1 Alligator sinensis | reverse complement strand
CTCTCTCCAATCTCTCAGTCCTGATCCTCAAAGGAAACTTACAAAACACTTCCCAGAGACGAGCTTATGAACTCCACTTCATCAACCTCCTGGACACTAAAAATCATGGACTAAATATAGACATTGGGTTTATGACACATTATAACCCGCCTGACATCTGACTCCCCAGGTACTTCTCCACTATTCATCCCCCTACTTTCTTCCCACCCCACCCAGCTTGTCTCTCACCCATTGACTCCTCAGTCTACATCTTCACTGACTACCTATCTTGTATGCATACCAGCCAAACCGCTGGCTTCTTTACTTCTCATTCCATCCAGGAAGAGCACACACCAACTGCTGAAACTTCCTTAGCCTGACGAAGGGTTTTTGAACCCGAAAGCTTGCTTAAAAATTGTTTTCCAACTATTTAAATTGATCTAATAAAAGATATGAGATTCACTCAAAGAACTTTGTCTGCCTATGTCCTTAGACCAACACAGCTACAACCTACACCCCTCACATATAATGATTTTTTGGTATAAAAAGGGTCATAGCATAAGAGTGAATTCCCACATACCAAACCTGCATACAGCGAGTGAAACCTGAATTGCAAATAATTTTGCCAGACAATTTAAGTTTGTGTGCGCATTTGTAAAACAAAAAAATGAAAATAAAAAGTGTCAAAATAATTTGGACTTTTTAAGTCAACTAATACGACTAGTAGGTTAAGTAGCTTTCTTACAGCAAGAGTAGTTTAGTTCCGTTCTATAACCTAGCTGATTGTTGGTTTTTTTTAGTAAACTCAAACAAGATTTCCACAATCCTATTTCCTGCTTTTTTTTTTTTTTTTTTTAAAAACACAGAGACTTAAACAATTTGTTTTTTTCTAGTAAAATACACAAATACCATCATTCCAACATGAGGCTCGACAAGAATAGCCACGAAATGACATATATTGTCTAAGCATAGACTTGAAAGCTTCATCTAAAAGTATAGCTAAGCATCTACCTGGGCTTGTTATGTTTTTGTTTATTTCAATCTTCAAAATGTGTTTTGCTACTTTGTAAACAACAGTTAAATCAATTAAAATTAATTCAAAAGTGGAAATAAAAAATGTGTGTGATGTACTGGAGTCCATCTGAATACTAAGATTCATGAAAAGACATGTTGGTGGTACAGAAAGCTCTGAGGCTTAACCAGCATATGAATATTTTCTCCACTCATTGAAGTGAAGACTGTCCCACAGAAATTGGCCTCTGGGAAGTTACCCCACGGACAAAAGATCTCTGTGCGAGTGATTTTATTTTTTCTTCAGATGAATATTATTTTTATAGAAATAATCCGATTGAACAAGTTGCTTTTATTTAAAATTGATTTGTGCAAGTTTACTGAGGGAGAATTTAAATGCTGAAGGTTACTGTAAAAAAAATGATTAGGGGGGAAACATTTAATGATGAAACATATAATAGAACGAGGGTCATTTGCATCTCCATGGTTTAAAAAACAACCCCCCCTAAATACCAATGCATACTTCATAAATTCTACATTCATAAAGTACTGCACACATTTTATTACACTGCTCATAATCATTCTAAAAAGCCTTAACAGAGAGATACAGAAGAATTATCCTTAATTCAATTCACATTACACACAAATATTTGTTTCCAATCCTAATGAAAAGGGATTTGAATAAATTACCATTTTTATACCTATGTATTTTGAGTAATATTTTAAAAGAGGAATTGGATACTTTGTTATAGGAAAAGCACTTCTGTGTCTGAAAAGAAAGGATCTTTCCTGAAATTAAATCATTTGTATAAATCAACAAGATTTTAGGTCTACAAAAGTGAAAAAGAATCAAGGAGCATATAATATATTTCAAAATGCATCTGTTAGCCTTTTCTTAGAATACAGAACCTTTGAACCAGAAATAGAAAAGAAAAATTCCCAAAGATTCTGAGTTTACCACTATAGAAAAGGTTCTACTGAACCTAGATGTGATATTTTTCTACTATATTTATTCAGAGGTAGACAATTTGAGGATAACAGTAAAGTGGAAACATTGTACTCCTTTAGTAGACAAGCTTTTCTTTACCATACATACATTTTTTTCCCAGTTCTCTCAAAACTTATGCTTAAATTTTAAGCATGCTATACTTATGAAACTGTGTATACTATATTAAACATACCTTTTGAGCCTCTTTAAACTAAAGACACTTTTATGTAACACATGTTCACAGAATCATACCCCCAAATAAATCCATATATTAAATCAAATTATTGAATTACATAAAAC
>NW_005842401.1:570339-583068 GCF_000455745.1 Alligator sinensis | reverse complement strand
CGTCCCAGGCTCATACCAGGAGTAAAAAGAAGCAAAATTTTACTAAGTCCTTTAGTTTCCAACTACACACCCATATTCCCCACTACATCTCGTTTAAGCCCATGATTTTCTCTTCTCTTTCACTCTCATTCCATTCTTCTGTTTTCTCTCTCCCTCTTCCTAATTAAATCAGGTATCTACCCACTGAATTCTAACTTTCCCTTCAACCCTTCTCCCAGGACCTTCTCCTAGGGCAAAATAGCCAGATTCAGAATCTATAGGGCCTGAACAAAATGTTCCATAACAAAACCACCAGGTTACAATTCCTATGTTTTGGTATGCTTCCTCATCCTAAGTTATTCATTGTAGACATTATATAATGCTAAAGTTGATATATGTTCTTTACTAAGTGCCTTGTAATTCAAAATAAATTATTGTATTACATTAAAAACAGAAAGCATCTTACCAAACTGTGTTAGATAAAAAAGCAATGCAAAAAAAATACTATTTTATGCCTGCAGAAATCCTTATTTAATACAGCACTCCATACCCATTCACCTGTTCTTAAAAGAGGTACAGCATATTCCAGGATGGACACACAAAACTGAGGAAGGCTGAGCTGTTGCATCTGTAATTCCAAAGAGTCCTCATTTTCCACCTCTGGCAGGCCATTGTGTCCTATATCCAGTGGCGACTGCAGAGATATTCTGGAATTTGCAGGAGCTGGAGTACTGCTTTCACTACAAAATAAAAGTAGGACTAAGCACTGCCTCAGAAGACAAAACTAACTACTCTTTAATAATAATAAAAAAAACCAAACAACAACAATGACTCAAAGAGGTGAAAAAAGGAATAGAATCCACCTACCTTTATTTTATAAAGAAAGCCTTCCTTCCCCCCTCCCCCCACAAGATAGAGGGAGCGACTTTTAATCTTGGAAACATCAAATGCGTCAAATATGATGCTCCTCGAATTTTCTTTTTTAAAATGTAAAAACAAGAAGAATCCTAAGAGCCACATAAGCTTTCTATACAATGTGGAAAAATAGGGACCAATTCTTTTTCCTCCCTTTGAAAGTCATCTTTAAAAACAATCAAGGATATACATCAATAGTATGTTTTTACTGTTAAACTTTTTAGAAGATCAACAGTTGAGTTAAATTCTGCATTTCATGGTACCACTGTTTACCCCACTGCCAGATGTGGGTCCAGATCCAGCCCAGGAACAGCACTGTGGTCCAGATGTCAAACTTATTCAGCCCCGTGAGATAGACTGGGACTCCAGGGCTCTTTATGGGCCAGGTCTGCCACAATGGCTCCTTCTCCCCACAGCAGCCTTTGCCACAAGGGAGGGGGGAAGAATGGTAAGTGAACCAGGTAGAATGGCATTCCCTACCACCTCCCAGAGAATCTTTACAGCCCCATACCCAACAGGGCATCAAGAGGTGGGAGGTGGGGAGAGAGAAAACAGGGCACCAGAAGAGACTCCTGGGGAGTCTGTACCATGGGCCTGCTGCAGCAGGTGTGCACCAAACCTGTTCCTTAGCTGAAGTGGCCCAAGCCCATGCTGCTACAGTAGGAGTCGCAACAAACAGCAGCTGCTGCCAGTGTGCAGAAAGCTGGAGCAGATAAGACTCCACTTCCCCCATCCTGCCACCATACCCCACTAGCTGTCAGAATAATTCCCCTCCCCTCTCTCTTCCACCTCCAGCTTGCTATGCCTCTGGAGCAGGGGAAGGAGCTAATTCTATGTTATGTAACGCATGAGGCTCATTTACAGCATTATATAAATCCTTAATAAAAACTGAAATGTAAAGTTAAGATGGATTTAAATAACTTTTTACATAATGGCTCTCCTAAGACACACATTTAAAATTAATAATCTGAGCTTCTCTAATCTATAATGTCAGAGCCTATTAGAATATTTAATAGTTAGTGGATCATTAAACCCATATGCAATAAGACTCTAAAAGCCATCTCTACTGGCTAAATAAGAATTCACAAGAATTTTTAAAATTCTCAAATAATGACCTAATAAAGGACAATGACACTTGCAGATCGGTTACAAAGTCTGTTATGTCTACATGAATATTCCCCTCACCTGACTAAAGTCACTTGTTAAGACGATCCAAGTGAATCAGTAATAGTTGTGTGGCCAGACCCTACGCACCTGACAATTTGTGGTAAGAAAGTTTAGGAAAGTGTTTGCATTGTATAGCCACAACTACCAATTATGATGCATTGATTTATTTTATGCTTTCTCTGTGTCATTGATTATTGAAGGGAAACAAAGAATCCTGGTATCTGTACTTGCTGGTTAAATAGTGGAAGAAATAATTATTTCAAAGTGAATCAACATAAATCCTCCTGATTATAATCTTTTTGAAAGTATTATTAGTTCATTCCTAATACACAAACTCTGTTTTTTTTTACGGGCAGAATGCAAGAGATCAAAAGGACTTCATAAAATTGTAATGCCAGTTAAAAGCCGAGTTCCATTCCTTCGTTTCTTTTAGTTACTTTTCCCTGTTAGGATCCTAACTCCAAACAAACTAGTTTCACTTACATGTTCTCCTGACAGATTGAATTTTATCAGGAAAGCAGCACATTGTACATTTAAAAAAGCCTTCCTAGTCAGTTCCCATTTTGTTCACCTGGAAGATGCTCTATCCCAATCCTGGCCATCGCCTCTAGGACGCTGACCTGTACGTCCAATCACAGATGGTCGAGGGCTACTACTTCCAGGGGACGGATTCTGGGAACGAGGAGGTCCTCTTGCTTCATGGCAATAAGACACAGAGGAATTTTGGGAAGCTGTACCTTACACGACAAAAATAGAAAAATAAGTTTCACGCACCTCTCTATTGTACAAAACTATCAGTGGAGTCATGCAAAGTACAATGCCATTACGATATGGCAAAAGAATCACACTATTCATTAAACTATGGTAGTCAAATTAATGACTAAAACACAGGCCAGTTAGCACAAATGTTATAACCTGTGTGAATCTCAGAAGGTCTGAAAGTTCATTGCACACAAACACTGAAAAGTTAAATGGTTTAACTATATTTCAGGGGTTCTTAAAATTCTAATAGAAGTCTCACAAGAACATTTTTTTGCTGGATTTTGCCAGTCTTTTCAAATTCTAGAAATGCTTGGTTTAGCAACAAAATTTCAAGTTATCCACGGGTCAGACAAGGCACTGATTCAAGTTGTAGATGCAATAAGGCATTTAGTCCAGTTAACTTATCCATAGTTTATTCAGAGCAAAATAGTAAAGCATAAGGGAGTCAATGTGTCTTAATAGCTAATAAGACACAAGCTTAATTATGCTTGGGCAATGCTGAACAAATGCAATCAAATTAGTATTATTAAAAAGCAGCGGAGATGGTACACAGACACGTGTTTAAGCCACTAAGTATAATGACAAGTCTATGAAAATAACCAGTTAAAAGATACCATACAGTAGATTAAAGTGCAGGAAATAAATAGGTGACACTCAAATCACTGAAACTAAGATATGCTAACACAATGTTTTCAAATACTACTTCATTTCTTAAATCTAACTTTTGTTCTCTCTGCAGTAGCTATTAAACAGTTTAACACTTGTCATAAAAATGGCCAAAACCAAACCTAAACATCAAAAGTCAATGCCCCTCTGCAGGCTACATTTAAGATCATCTATGCATTCCCATTTTTTTCCAGAAGTTCTGAACACCAAAACATTAGTGTTTTTTTTTTTAAAGTTTCCCAGTATAAAAGTACCTTCTCCTTTCAAATTGGAGGAAACATAGCTCATCCATTTTGAAGATTCCTACTATTGTTTCCTATACAAACTAGATTATACCTATTGTAACATACCTTTCAATTCCCACTTTGTTATAGGTATGATTCCTCAAACAAGTAAGAAACTGAAAGAGCTTCTCTGAATTTCTCTGAAACTGGCTACCATCATTAATTTTCCCAGTGAAACTGAGGTGATAGCAGTTTTCAGAGTGTTCTTTTCCAGAATGACTACTACTTCATAGTGCTGCTTGAGTAACTAACAGAACAAGCTGCACTCAAGGTACTGGCCAACCTTTTTGGCAAGTGTGCCACAAGGTAAGCCCCACACACTGCCTGAGTGCCGCTCTGATCCCCTTCCCCTCCCTGATCCGCCATGTGCCATGTGCCCATGCTATGTGCTGATCAATCCCACTTTATTCTCTTTCTTTCAATACAATTTATAAACCATAAGTGACCAATAAAAAGTATTAAGGCAGGAACTCTGATAACTCTAGAGGGAAGCTATTAAATGCCTATTGAAGCCACTGAGTTCTAAAAAAAATAGCTGCTGCTTAATGACAAACTTATTTCATAAGGACTTTTACTCTGCTTCACTGGATATTTGCAATAAGTGAATGATGTAATTAATATACCTTTAGAGTGTGCATAGCCAATACCAAACATGCAAACTCTGGGATATTAAGTAACAAGCCTTTGTGGAATGCAAGATTCCTAACTTTCTTGGGTTTGCATGATTTCAAAAAAACAGAAGCTGACTATAAACCAAGAACACAAATAAGCTCCTTTCTTGGGATTGTCCAGTGAGCAGACTGAGCAAGAAACAACCATTTCCAGCAACTGCTTCCCCACTCCACATCTCCTTCTCAGCAAACAGGGAGGATGCTCAAAATCCTATGAAAAGACCTTGGCAAAGGGCATGAGCTGGGCTTAGAAGCAGCAGCTCCATAGCAAGTCAGGAAGAACAGGGAAAGTGGATGCAAAGAAACCTCACACTTCTCCCAGGAGATGCATGCAAAGTAAGTGGCAGGAGGTGCTGGGAAGGTATAGTGGTACAGGATGTGACCATTGGACCTAGCAATCAGGAACTGGTCTACGAACGATTTGTGGGAAAACTGGACAGGGGGCCAGAAAACTCACTGATCCTGACTGGACAGCTGCAATCTCTTATTTGATTTTAACAGAACAAAGAAGAAAAGGCATGCAAAGCCGTAGGCCTGAACAGCCTTACTCTGCAGTTGTCTCCCGCCCAGAGCTGGCCTTAAGGATGAGCAATGTGGGAGACCCCCAAGGCACCATGGTCAGGGAAGCGCTCCACACATACGCGAGAAGCCCATGCTTAGACCAGTGCTCTCCCTCTGCCACAGCCCACCCCAACTGATCCCCACCCCTGACAGAAGGAGCCATACCCAGCCCAGCCTGCCCCCTAGCTCCAGCTGTTGCTTAGGAGAAGCTGGGCCAGGCACGTGTAAGTGGGATAACGCCTGCTCCAGTCTGCCTGCCTTGCTCCTGCACAGCAGCAGCAGTTCCTGCCTGGCGCACCATACAGCTCTCCCTCCCTGCTCGACTGTGTCCTGCACTCCTGCCCACCTGCCTCTGCCTGAAGCAGCAATGACTGGCAGTGGGGGGGCACCAAAATACAAGCTTGCCACTGGTGCCATTTTCCCTAAAGCCAGTTCTGCTCCCACCCACCCCAAGGATCCAAATAAGCACTACTATTGTTTCACTTTGAAATGTAACTTTTTATATGCTACCACACCTAGGGTATCTTTCCTTTTTCTTGACAGCCATAGTAGAACATGCTTGCACTTTAGTTATGCAGCTGCATGATTACAGAACCTGTCTGCTGAAATTCCCAGAGCACTTGCTTCCAAGTTACACGCACCCGAGTCAGAAAATAACCCAGCTCTGCACAAACAAGTCAATGGATCTCAATTTCTTAAAACCTGGTTGTCAAATGTAACTTGGAAATTAAAACTTGCTACATCAGGCTTTGTTCTTGGGGCCTAGAAGTGGATGGAACACAGCAGCAATACCCCAACAGGCACACAACAAGTATTAGACATAGGGTAGGAAAAAAGTGATTCCTAAAACTTCCTGACACACAAAGCGAGCATGCATGCTGTAGCTAAGTATTTGAAAACCTAAGCATGTAGTAGCTATGGTTCCTCCTTAGCTAGTCACTGCCCTACTTTTATTTTTTCCTCTCTGAAATTCTAAAACTGATCTCTGGTATTTCAAAGAGCAGTTTACAGGAGTAGGTGAAAACAGACAGGAAACAGGAAATGCTCTTTGAAATAATAATTATTATATGCCCTTGCAATGAGGACAGATACAGAACACCTAACTTAGCAAACACCACCATGGCTTTTCATCCATTAGATCCCCAATTTTCCATGTTTTCTTCTCTAAATTTAATGGAACTTAAGGATGTTCCATCAATTTCAAGAAGCAGAATTTGAATATGGAGCCTACTAAACCTGTGAGTCTTCCATGGGCCATTATCTGCGGAAGCTCACAAGAGAAAGAAAAATAAATAAATAAAAAGGAAAGACAGAGAGAGAAAGAAAACACTTCATGGAATATTATTCCATAATACTTCTAAAACAGACTTTAAAGTGATGACATTTCTATATTTAAGAGACAATTAGGCTATTCTTAAGAGATAATTTGCTATTTCTTTTCCTTGAAGCCTACACAGTTGGATTCAGGGTAATTACTGCACCTGGTTATAAGTGGGAGGCCACAGGAAATAATCCCAAATATTTTTTTAAACCCTAAATGATTTTATTTAATGTGCAACATATGCAGATTACACACAAGACTCAAGTTTCATCGCTTCTGTTAAGCAATGCAATGATCTAAGATTTACGTTCCTACAGGATGAGATCTTCAAACATACCAAATAATTATCGTCAGGAAGTTCCATCACAGTCTCCAAACAACATTTATAAACACGCACCTTGTTCACTGGAGAAAAAACTTGGATCTCTGTGAAAGTTCAGCCTGTTTCTTAAAAAGATACATAACTGCTGCAGACACGATACAGCCTGCAAGGCTAAATAGTGTTTTCCATCTCTTCCAAAAGCTACGTTTAGCAAAGACAGAAGGCTCTACAAAACAAAAGTATTAACAGTTCAGTTCAATTTAATTCAACAGTTCAATCCAGTCATCAACCTAGATGTCATTACACCTCCCACAGACTGGCATACTATGATTAGTTCTGAACTGTATATAAAAAGAAACTGACTTTTGAACAAGTGTTTACAGATCATATTGAATTGTGGTTAAAAACTCTTTGTTCAATGAAGGAACTATTATTAGACCCAAGAGAAGAGCTGCTTTACACCATTTTCAAATAACCCTCTATTGACAACCTATGAGCAGCTATTATGGGAATTGAAATGTAGCACATTTTAGCCAAATGGATGTGCAAAAAAACCCCAAAACAAAACAAATCAAAAACCCAACCTTCTCTGCATAGCATTGTGTGTTGCCAGTAGTTAAACAGGTAATTACAATAAAATTAAAATGCAAATCTACCCTCAAATGCTCCATATAACAATTTCCTTTTTTAATATGATAGTTTTAGACACCCCTGTATGAAGAAATGCAGAGTTGTTAAGCAGGATAATTTACGTAAGGTCTAACTTCAGAGAAGTCATTTTACCATCTGATAGGGTTTTAATTGATAATAGCTCTAACCTGAACAATCTTTGGTCTCTGAAGAAAGATCTCAGCAGGGAAATCTTGCATAATAACATCCTGAAGAAGCTCACACGTACTCCAAATTAAATTGTGGTTATTGCTTCTCAAAGAGCTAAAAGTTAAAGTTGAAATTCAGTAAAATGTAAGAAACACTAGAACACTGCAAGTCTTTACACACAGACCTGCACTCAAATCTGAACTGAAGAATTTCTGCAACTGCACTATTGCCACCCATTTCCCAAAGAAAGGTTCTTTTCCAGATGAGCTAATTGTGTGGACAAAAAGAGAAACAATGTTACACTAAAATAAATGGCACTGTTGTCAGACCAAATTTGAAACTGGGTTTCTGGAGAAGAAATTAATCTGCGACCCCCTGCACACATTGCACTTAAGACATGATTAACCAGTTAATTACCTCTTAAATTGTTACCAAGAGGCACATTAATGTAATTAATGGAGGGATAAACAAGGAATAATTCACAAAAGTTATAAGACGCTTTCTGTGTAATAACTTTGTGGCCGGTTCATATCTTGTCATTAACTGAACGTGTAGCCAGGCTGTGACTCCTAGCCACTGAGGGCAAACCAGCAGGGTAGCTAGGAACCCTGTCAGCTGATGGGGCTTTCAGCCACACGGGCACAAGGTACACACCTATGGCCGGGAGACCCATCAGCTAACAGGGCTCCCAGCCACAGGAGCTTACTACTTGCCAGTACAGGAACCCAAGATTGTGACTCCAGGCTTACCCTGCACTGGGAATAAGGTGTGACGGGATCTGATGCTGTATCCCCGTCACTCTGCCTGCCATGCATGTGTGACATGGCAAGAAGCACGATCGTGGGGATCCCACATCAGATTCCACCATGTCTTCACTTGCACATCTCCCAGGGACCTATATTAACAGTATGCTAGCAGTATTCTATTTTGGTTGTGCCTAACCTTTAGCTACTCTGCCAACAGAAGTTTCTACCACAACAATTTGAAGATTGTTTTACGCCAAGATTTCATTAAAAAAAAAAAATCAACTTCCAGCAAAAGGGATAGGCATGTGAACAGTTAAACATTTAAACATTCACATATTGATAACTGGTAATATCTTACTGGTTATCCTTTTGGGACTAGGAGCAGCCCAGCAGGGAAAGGGGTGGAGGTGGTAGGTGCCCCTGAAGGTAGTAAGGCAGGTAGGAGGGAGGGTGGAGCAAGGAGAGGGAGAAGGCACTAGTACCTAGTACAGTGAGGAAGTGGTAGGGGAGCTACAAGGGCACCAATCCTTCTTGTGACAGCACAACCCTGCCCCTTCCCCACCACCTGTTCCAAGGCATCCATGCATCCGCCACTGGCAACGAGCTAGGTTGGGGCTCTGCAGACCCTGGTGCAGTCTCCCAGCTGCTTGCCATGGCTGATGTGGGCTCCAGGCAGGTCTCTGTCCCCTGCCACAGAGCCTGAGCTCTGTGGCAGGTAGCAAGAAGGTTGCAAGCAGCTGCACCAGGGTCCATGGAGCTCCAGCCTGGTTCGTCGCCAGCGGTGGGCACAAACACACCTTGGGGTGGACAACAGGGAAGGGGCCAGGGCTGCGCTGCCACAAGAAGGGTTGGACCCCTCACTTCTTCACTACCATCTGACCTGAGGCCCATGTGCATCTGCCACCAGGAAAGAGCTGGACCATGGCTCCACGCACCCCAGTGCAGCCATTTGCAGCCCTGGCCCCCAAGCAGCCATGAGCCGCTGGCAGCAGCAGACAAGGGGCTTTCCCAACCAGTTGCTGCTGGTGGCATGCAGCTGACCAGGGGCCAGAGCAGGCTGCAGGCAGCAGCAGCAAGCCCCCCACAGCTCTGTAAAGCCACAGGTGGTAGGAGCAGGAAAGGGGCTTTCCTAGCTGGCTGCTGCCACCTAGAGAACAAATGAGCACAAACAGGGGCCAGTCCCCAGTAGATGCATGTTGCTGGTTAACCATTTAAAAATTGATAACATTAAGGGAGTTTAAACCAGTACCTTAATTAATCAGTTTTTACATCCTAAAAAGGGGACAATATCATGGATTAAAACTTTTCATACCAGAATGAAGACTGGATAGCTGAAGGCAGGACTGTCTAAGACCTTGTGCCTTGGGCTGGATCCAGAGCATGGATCCTTGCAGGCTGGATCCAACCCAGAGCATGAGGAAGCAGCAGCAGCAATGGCTGCCACCACATGCCCTGTGCCACAACTGCACCTCCAGAGGTAGGGCAAGGGGTCCCAGATTCTGCAGCAGGTCACGCCCCCCACCCCGCCAATTTCTGGAAGCCCAGCAGGCCAGATGTGGCCCAAGGACTTTGTTTGACACCCTTGGCATAAGGAACTGATAATGAGATGCATTACTTACAATTTACCAGTTCATGTTTAGCCAAGTTACTAACAGGAATTTGACAGACTACACAAAGTCAGGTAAAAATCTCATTCCTGGCTGTAATAAAGAAATGTTCATACCACAAAACTGACCAACTAACATTGTTGGCTGACATCACAATTTACACTAAAGAGTGAATCACTAGTTTGTCACTCAGATGCAACAGCCTGGGATAGAGTTGAGAGAAGAGTGGGAAGCTAATACTGTACCTGCTCTGTCAGTCTTTGGCACAGCTTTCATAATTACTAAACTCAAATAAAAAAATATTCACAGTAGCTGCAGTTGTTGAAGCTCTTTAACTGCTCCAACAGAAACTGTGAATGGCTTCAAACCAAAAAACGCACATACAAACACAAATTGAACTATAAAATCTCCAATCACTGTACCTTTCATTTGACGAAAGAACATGCCTATCTGTTGTGGTCAACGTTAGCCAAGGAAACGTGGAAAACTTCAAACACTTTACTGCCTTACTTACTGTCAAAAAAATAGTAAAAGCTGAAAGGTGCACAGAACTGCAGTGTATTTTTCTTTATAAGAGTTAATGTTACAGCATCTCCCTCATTGCTGAAATAGAATCTAACTATAAAACATGTTTTAAGATTATCCATCTGGAGAGCTGATGAGACTTTAGCAGAACAAGAGAAATTTAGGGTCCATACATATTAGAAAACAAGTTTCGTAGTTCAGGAACACACAAAAAATTTTTTAGTAAAATGGCACAGCATTAGTGAAGCAGTATTTCCTTTGCTTCCAGTCTATACCAATCCAATCACCTACCATCAATCTATAATCTTGCTTTTCTGCCAAAGCAAGTACATTCCAATACATTAAAATTCTGAGGAGAAATTACACAAATTATTTTTTTTAATTCAGCTGGTGACATCTTATTAGAATTTTAAAGCTATTTTTAAATTAATTTTTCAGTTAGAGTGTGCTGCATTCCCAATGAAGGCTAATAACTTGTTGAAAAGTGATTTGCTAATAGAAATATGAAAAATTCAAGTTTAACTTGTAAAATTTGATTTTCATCTTGTCGTAATATTGGAAGTAGCATTTAAAAAAGGGTAGACACTGAATTTTTCATTACATTATGGACTATTTTTCAACATCCTAACCATCCTGGATGGTTAATAGAAGAAATGCTGTCAAAGTCGAATTTCTGCTATGCTTCCATATTTAAACCTCTTACCGTTTCTCAGCACTACCAGATGAATAAACAGCATAATGCTAGATCTTATTTCAGTCCCCAAATCCCATTTTCAGAAAAGACGTCGCAATTTTCAATTTAAATTTCTTAAAAGAAAATGGAATTTAAATTAGTTATGAAATGGGATTCAAGGGATTTCCCTCCCCAAGCAAACCACTACAATATTAATTTTTTAATTACTATTGCACTACATCAAATGAGGTAATCTAGACTTCCTAGGACACCAGTATTTGTAAACTGTTTGTAGGAAAAAGATGGTCTAATAATGCCATGGGGTAAAAACATATATGAAATTATATTTAAGAATGCCTTGCGGATTACAGACATATTACCTAGCAATTCTAAAGCAATGCATACCAGCAGATCTTTTGGCAGGTACTTCCAGCTGTTGCAAACAGCTTCTGTTTTGTTGAAAATACCCAGTGATTTTTTCTTCTTGGGGTAAAACTAAAAAAAAAAAAAGACCGCATTTTCATTGAGTGCAAATATCGTATTTTTCTGTATTTCCTGAAATATCAAATAATCCAACCCATCATCACAGTAAAGTTAAGAGCAGTTTGAGAGATCATTGCCTCCAAGTTCTACCAATCTGTATTTTTTTAAAAGTCTATTTCTCTGCTGTTTTGTATTCTGCATATATATTAAAACAGACCATATACCGAGTTAATGGAAGAGAAAAAAAAAAACCAAAATTGAAAATAAATATTTCTCCATCTACCCAACTCATATAGCCAAAAATATCTGTTTACTATTGTTACAAGTAAGAGTTTCCAATTAGAATGGTACTTTATGGTTAGTAGATTTAAAGTTACCAAATCAGCTCAACAATTACATTTATGAAATGTACAAAAACTACATAACCATAAAAATCTAGGAAACATGCATTTTATAGACTGAGGACAGGCAGAGACATTACACTTTTACTGGTATAAGTGATCGGAAACCAGTCTATACTCATAACAGAACAGAAGTTTAGTGCACAAAACTAGTCTATACCCATAACAGAAGAAATGTTTGGCCTACACAGACTGGTTTAAAAATGGTGGAACCCAGTCTATTTGCCCTGGCCCCCACCCCTTCCAAAGAGAGAACGTGGGTTCTGTCTGCTACCAATCTAAACTATGCTGCTTACAGAAAACTGTGCAACTTGGACTGATTCTACCTCAGGCTTTTTGAATGTCTGTATCTAGTCTCAATCAGAGAAGCTTAAGCACGTCTACTCTGCTTCTGCTTCACACAGTTAACTTCTCTCTCTACGCTAATAAATGTCATAATCACTGTATTCCTCAAATCCAAGATGACTTCAAATTTAAGACAACATCCCAATAATCAGTCTCACCTCCATCCTTGGCAAAGTCTTTGAAAAAATTATCAAGGCTCACATATGCGAGAGCCCGGCAGGACAAATTATGCTGAGGGGAAACCAGCATGGGTTCGTGGCAGGCAGATCATGCCTGACCAATCTAGTCTCTTTTTATGACCAGGTTACGAAACGCCTGGACACAGGAGGAGGGGTGGATGTCGTATATTTAGACTTCAGGAAGGCCTTCAATACGGTATCCCACCCCATACTGGTGAACAAGTTAAGAGGCTGTGACTTGGATGACTACACAGTCCGGTGGGTGGCGAATTGGCTAGAGGGTCGCACCCAGAGAGTCGTGGT
>NW_005842401.1:564452-569523 GCF_000455745.1 Alligator sinensis | reverse complement strand
TCTTTCCTGCCTATGCAGGGGTTGGACTCGATGATCTATTGAGGTCCCTTCCGACCCTAACATCTATGAATCTATGAATTATATAAATCACATTTATAAATTTTCCATGAAAAAAAATTATTTTATTGGAAGGTCATCTTAAATTCACTCTCCCCACCATTGTGGTGGGAAAAGCAGTTGGGGAAGAGGAAGCAGCAAGGCAGGCGGGCGGGAGGAAGGACTAGTACCTATAGCTACATTCCACAGACTCCAGAGCAGCTGCTTGCAGCTTCTACACCACTTGTCAAGAGCAGCACAGGCTCCAGCCAGGCTCCGACCGCTCACCACAGATCCCAGACTGCTCACAGCAAGCAGCAGAAAGGCTGTACCAGGGTCTGCGGAGCCTAGCTATTAGGTACTAGTCCCCACTTTTCGCTCCCCTCCAACTCCCACCCTTCCACTCTGGGGGTGCCATACCAATTAATTGTTTAAGTACTGCAATTACAACAACAGATTAAATGGATGCTTTTTTAATTGATGTTTACAACCCTAACACGCAGCTAGACTCCCCGCCCTTACCTCCACTACCTGCCTCCCGCCCTTTTTCCCTCCTAGTGCCTGTCTCCCTACCTCTTACTCACCGGCTCCCCTGTCACATCCCCCTGCTGTCTGCCCCCACAGTGCTAGCCCTCTCCCACCATGCCCTACCACGCCAGGTTCTGCCCCCAGTGCCTGCCGCTCCCACCTATTCCTGACTCCCATGCCACATGCCCCCTCCATGCCTGTGTCTGATCCCCCACCACCTATTTCCTTTCTAGTACCTACCCCCCCTACTCTCTGCCCTTGCAAATACTTGCTTTCTGGGGGACTCTGGCACCAGCTCCAGGGCAAACACAGCAGCAGCAGCCCTGGCCCCAGCCCAGTCAGGTAGAAGTAGCTGAAGCAGCTGCCTGCCCTGTTCCAATACTCAAATCCAAGACAAGGCCTTTTTCCCCTCTTCCATGTTGATGGGGGGGAAAAAAAACTTCATTGTGGATTTGAGTAAATAGTGATTTTTTAGTACCCATTTTGTAGAACTATGCCATTTACTACATTGGTGTATCCTTGAGAGAACAGTCACCTACATCATTTACACCAACCGTTCCTATGTTAATAGCTTGATTTTAAACTTTCCCTATAATTAAAAATCTCCTAACTATTTTGAGAGGAGGAAATCATAGCGCTAATAACATAAAAAACCTAGCACAAATCCAACATATACTTTATATTCAAACTAGCAATTATTGTAAACCATAGGCATTGTGACATTTAAGGAAAGTTATTTGATTGATTATAGTTTAACAATAAGGAAAAGAGGAAGTATTTTTTAGAACACAATGGGGGTGCATCTACACAAGACACTAACTGCACAGATCCCAAATAACACTGTGCAGTAGTGTGCCAGGCAAAACCCATGCTAATACGCTACTGCACGAAAAAACACACGCGCTGGTGCTACTATGCAGTAGTGCGAGTTACTGCATCTTGATTTAGTACCTCACTATCCAAGTACTGAACTTAATGCATATTACCTATGGCACTTTAATGACTGTGTAGACGCGCCCAGTAGAAATTTTCTAGTTGGGGAAACTTAGAATCTGTCCAAGGTCTAAAAAATTAAATTCTGTAACCTCAGCCCCTGCCCTAATATTGGTTTCTGTATAATTCCAAGAAGCATGCTCTATGCAGAGGGTACTAGGGCCAGAAAGGCTGCAAAATGCCAGCCCTTTTCCTCAATTCCATCAGCAGGCGGGGAGTGCAACTGATTAGAAAGCCTTTTGTCTGAAAGAATTGTGCCCAGAGAATTAAGAGCAGGGAGGGGGGGAAAGAAAAAAAAAAAAAGAGAAAGAAGGTAAGTCTACTAAATGAAATTTAAATGGCCACAGAGTCTAATGCATGTAACAATAATCACCACATAACTAAACAAAAGTATATGATACTGATGCTGTTCTAGGATGAGTATTTTACTAGATTAAATGTCACAACAAATCAAAAGCCAATGCTACCACAGTAACAAAGTAACAGACTAGTCAAAATCTACAAGAGGGGTGCCCAGTCCTTTGACATCCCTCCCTCACCACAAAAGTGCTAGTTTTCTAGCGACATATATCATTCACACTTAAACATTAACAGATGTCAAATGAAAACATGAAATCAAATTGAGATTTTCAACCTAGAAAATCTTTTAAAAAGTAGTGAGTGACTTCACTAAGCTTAGGTTCTCTTTCCATGAACAGCTCCCCCTCAGAATGCAACTCACTAAAGTTCACTAAAGCATACCTGCCCATTCTTTCTGATAAAACAGGCTTTCTGCAACCTGGAACCTCTTCCTTTTTTGTTTTAATTGAAAACAAGAAAGTTTCCTGAAGATATAAAATTACCTAGTTGTTCTGCTGAAGGCAAGGGCTGATTTTGATAAGACACCTCTGGATAACTGGAAGGAATTTCTGAAGGAAGTCTAAAGAGTCCATCCAGGATCCCATCAATTACAGCCTGCAGACTTGAATCCACATTAGGACGGAGTTGAGAGAAGAACTCCACTGCACCAATTCCAATCAATTGCTGGATAGCAGATGGATGCTAAATTAGAAACAGGGCTGTCAGTTAACATAAGCCCGAAATGTTTGTACATAAACAAGCTGTCTACTGATTAAAGCACAAGTCTGGGAGAGTATGAGACCTGTAGTTGCAAATCTGTCACTACTACCCGTGACTGTTCTTCAGAGGCAAGTCTTCTTACCTCCTTTGAGACAAGTATATTAGAAAATTTGTCCCCTTTTCAGCAGCAGTGCAGCCAAAGTGACAATACTTAAGTCAAGAGCAGATATTTTAACCATTGCATTCTCATTGCTCACCATATTTATACCTATTTTCATCTAAGCAGTAGGAGTGGGTAGACAAGGCACTGGACTTGGAATCAGTTTCCCAGAGTCCTTTTTCCACCTGTCACTAGCTACCAGTGTGTTCTCTGGCAAGTCACTTTACCCAGGTATACTGCTACGATTTAGTTAAAAAGCACTGAGTGTCTTACGGAATGTGTGTGCGTGTAAATTTCATTTAATTCAAATATTAGAAATGAATATTTAAAGCAACTAAAATCACTCCAGATTAGAATACAATTTTGTAACATGATCCAGGTGCCATTTGTTCTTTTTTGCCAATTGGTACTGTAATAAACATCAATTATTTGCATATTGGTGAAGTGTACAAGCTGCAGTATCTTTCAGACCCACTCACAGATTTGAAATATAATTGGATTGTTTCACTGAATGATAATTGTCTCCAAAAATAGTGAAGGGAAAGCAATGGGTTCCTGCTGGAAGCCCTGAAAATGACAGGAGCCCAACAGGTTCAGGGCTGCCACTACCACAGCCCTAACTGCAAATGACCTGGGTTCTTTGCACTGAATGAGAATTGCTTGCATTAACTTTGAGTAAGTGCCTTGCGCAATTTCAATCCCCAAGCTACAGATTTAAAATACAGTCTAGGACAGGGGTAGGCAACCCCCAGCACGTATGCCGGAGTGCCACGCACCCCTCGGGAAAGGGGCCAGGGCTGCACTGCCACAACAAAGATCAAACCCCTCGTGGTTCCCCCACCAACTGGCCTGGGCACATCAACATCTTACAAGTTGAGGGTGTGGATGTTTTTGGCACCCTGTCCAAAAACATTGCTGACCCCTAGTCTAGGATTTTATACCTTCACCAAGTTGCTCAGCAAGTTTAACACCTCCTCTTTCATTGGGACTAGAGGAAAATTGAACCATTCCAGCAGATGGAGGAAGAGCAGTTTTTCTTGAACTAGGTCAGCGTACGAAATCAGCTGGTGATCTAATTTGCATAAGATGTTCTTCAGGCTTCTCTCTCTGATCTCGACCAGTGGATGACCTTAAAAACAAACAAAAAAAAAGGGAAAGGAGCACCCATGGATTAAGCCAGCTGCAAATGGCCCCTCCATCGAATGCTCTTATGGGGCAACTCAGGGCAAAGTTACATGTTGCACTTCGTGAGAGAGACAAACAGATAAAAGACCATCAGAGACAGAACTATGACACCAGGCTTCAAGACCTATACCTGCTCTTTCCCCCCAGCAGGAAGTCTAGCGATCAGACCCGCGAGGTCCAAGGCACCCTCCAGGCTAGGGCAGGTACTGCTCGTTCGTCCTGAGTGGAGACGTTTAGTGGTCTCCTCTGTGGGAATCGAGAGCATCTCTGTCAAATTCCACCTGGACGTGCCTCAGTTCCACCGAGCACACTAGACCTGCGACGTAGTTTGGTCTAAACGAAGAGACTTACCAACATTTCTGCTTGGCTTCAGTTCCTTTTGTAACTAAGTGCGTATCAAGTGCCCCCCCGAGAAAGGGGGATATAATCATAAGGGCAAACTCCCTCACTAAAGAGTGCTGTCATGCATAAGAAGTGGTCAGTGGACCATTTTGAGTCGGGGGTTAGCTGTTCCCATTAAGCCTTTATTGTAACGAGGAGCCCCCCTGCCTCTTCCTAAGATCCAGAAGAACACAACTTGGGCCGGTCACTTAAGACAGGAGCACCCACAGAAGAATGCACCTGACACGACATCCCCCACAGAATAATGCACCTGACACGACTCTCAGCGCCCTCCCAGCACCTCAAGGCTGGCCACCTCACGCAAGGGCTAACCGTGGGCCCCTCCCTCGCTTCTGTTGGGGTCATTTCATTCTGCCCCCACCAAGCTAACCCAAAACATCAGCACCCCAGTATCCCAGCATGAACCGCCGCGAGCACTCCTCCCCTGCCCTGCCCCCTGGCCGCGCCGCGCCCGCCCCCAGCCCGCTCCGCCCAGCCGGGCCGGGCGCGGAAGCAGCAGGCCCCGCGCGAAGAACGCTGGGAACTGCAGTCCTGCGCCGCACAGCCCCATGGAAACTGCAGTCCAAGCCACCCCGGCAAGCGGGACACGGAGGAATGGTAATGCAAGCCGCACTGCCCCATGGGAGCTGTAGTCCAAGCCGCACAGCCCCTTGGGAGCTGTAGTACAGCCGCTCCGCCAAGGGGTGGGGACGAGAACGAAGGAACCCT
>NW_005842401.1:557253-564421 GCF_000455745.1 Alligator sinensis | reverse complement strand
AGAGCGGTCCAAGCCGCACAGCCACATGGGAGCTGCAGACCCCGGAAGTGCTTTGCCGCTGAGCTTTCCGCAGGGGGTGGGCATGATGCTTCCTGGCAGAGCGGCGTCACAATGGACCCGGGACCCGCCTTTTTCCACCAGGCTGGAGCCCTTCCCGTGAAAGGGGAAAGCCCGTGGCCCTCCCAAAATGAGGCCATTGCAAAAATGAGGCGAACGGTGTTTTCTCCCGAGGGGTGGGAAGGGGAGTGCAGTGCTGCAGCTGCGTCACCCGCTTTTGCTGCACCCAAACTTGGCTGCTGTGTTCAGTGTTGCCAGGTGTACAGTAATTATTGTACTTGTATGATCATACATCCAAGGGTTGAAATGATCAATTATAATAAAAGTGTTCAGAAGGTACGATCATTTTTGAGGTAGCTAATTGATGCAACATAAGCAACATCTAGTCGCTGTTTGGGGAGTCTTAATTGACTTTCAGGCTTTTTTATTTTTTTGTGAAAATGGTATTCCTGGCCAAATTAGCCAAATTAGTTCTAAATGCTCTTGACTGAACAAACTCAATCATTCAAACACCATATGTAGTGCTACAATCAGCAAGTGTCCTCCACCCCAGGCTTTTTAGCCTGAAACTTCAGATGCTCCCATATCCATTGGCAGGCATCATCCATGCAGGCCCAAGCCCGGAGGTCTTGGGGTTTGGGTTTCACTTGCTGTTAGCCAGGGGCCAGGGGAGCAAGCTAGGGAGGAGTCACTATTTGCATAAAGTAGGCATGTAGCTAAGATCCTCCCACCAGAAGCTGGCTCGTGGGAGGCTGCTACAGACTCTCATAGCGTGTCCTGCAGTGCATTGGACAGGGGTGCTCCACTTCACAGTGCCTTTCAAGTCCATCTCAGTCAGATTAACAGACCAGTGCAGCAACTGTACTTGACCTTAGCCCACAAGAACTGCCTTTTGACTTTCAGGCTTGCTTCAGCACTTTCTTATGATTAATAAGAAATGTTTCAGCTTTGATGACCTAGTTCTCACACACTTCCTGGTGACTTACAGTGAACAATATAAAGTAAACAAGAAAAAGACTTGTTTGCATACTTATTTGCATATGTTTTCCATGCAATATAGTTTTTCAGCAAATACAATAATTTTGAGCTTCCAATAGGATAATTTCATATTTAAGACCTGGCAACGGTACTCCGGCAGCAGCGAGGGAGTTACCCCTAGGAAAGTCTCTCATGCTTCACAGCCCTTCAGGCTGCTTCTAGTTCTAGCTCAAAACCTTTACTCGGGTGTGGTCATATGAAGAAACAGCTGGCAGGGAAATACTGGATGCACCTGTGTGGCACTCAAGATGGGTTAGGTTTTCTTTTTAGAATCAGAGACGCTCACTTAGCTATAACGATGACAGCAGTAATGAATGACACAATGTCTTTTGACTGTTTTTGCCTAGTTTGTTGTGGTTTTTAAATTTAATGGCCACATCCAGACCTGCGTGGGCATTTGTTTCCCCAGGGACAAGAAGTAGCAGCACACCTTGTGCTGCTGCTAGTTATTCCTAGGGAACACCTGTGCCATGCTCTGTCTGGTATACAGCAGTTTACCCCAGGTGGGGTAGGGGAGGCTGGGGCCAGCAACTATGCAGACCCCAGCAGCCTTACCTGAAGGGCCTCGGAGAGCTGCAGCCATGACACACCTGGAGCTGCGAGCCTGGCTAGCAGCTGGAGCATGGCTCTGGTAGGTTAGGCTCCAGTTTAGGGTGGCATATGTGCCACCCTGTTTTTTTTTGGCATGAGTATTTTTTAACCTGGGATCTCTGGTAGCAGCATGGGGAACACCTGCTTGTGAGGTGTGTGGCACCACATACCACACATCCACGCTCATCTGGATACAGCCAATGTTGTTTAGCTAATGTGTGTACCTTTTAGTAAATCTCTTTGTTTCTTCTTGGATCCCAAAATGGATGATATAGTGCTAGGCCCCTAGCATATTTAGACAAGCTTTTGGTTCTGTTTAACTGGAAGAAATCATATAATGATGTGCCACACCAGCTGCACCTTCCCCCCTGTTCCCCTGCCCTTTTCAATACCCTAGATCCACCCATGCACCTGTGCAAGCTTTTTTCCCCCCCACTATGGTAAGAGGCAGAAACCTTAAAAGTGACAGCACAGATTCCAGGATGGTAACATGATTCTCAAAACCCAGTGTTAAAGGAAGAGGGGGCGGGGGGGGGGAAGTAATCTTAATAAAATAGACAATGACAAGTCAATAAGACTGCTTATTACAAAATTAGCATCCACCCATGGATTTGCACTGAAAAAAAAGTAATGCATGTGAATTAAATATAGTTATTTCCATGAAAACAGGAGAATCGCATAACTTCCTAGTTTGCCATTCACTTTTTGAACAGAAGCCTCTACCTTACAAGGACACTCCTTAGAGTACTATCCTACAGAGTGAAAATAATGTGCAGTTATAAGTCCGTTCACCCTTTCAACAACCATCTCACTGGCAGTCCATGGACATGCACAAGCGATTACCAAGCTGCTGCAAACTGTAGCTAGCCTCCAAGTGTTCTGGCATTATTTAGGCCTTTTTTCAATTGCCACAATAACCCACGTGAGTGACTGCCCTACTTCTGCCCACAAAAATTGGGTTCTACAAAAATGGGACACAGGTTTTACACAAATTGTGAAATACATCTTACCATTTATATATATATATTACCCTTAACCCAAGGTTTGGAAAGGCCTATAGAGAATTTCAAACTGAGGAAAAGACAACATTTTATGTTACCAACATTAATGAGGCAGCTACTATTTGAACAATAAGGCTGCATCCAGATAAGCACAGACTGTTGGTTCCCGAGGGACAACAGCGGAACACCTTGTGCTGCTGCAAGTTATCCCTGGGGAACGCCCGTGCCACACACCCTCTGGAACACGGCAGGTTACCTCGAGTGGAGTAGGAGTAGGGTTATCACGTTTTCTCAGACATGTCCTCTTTTTGGCCCCCTGTCCTCATGTCCAGGCAGGTTTTTAAAATGCAAGCAAATGTCTGGGTTTTTGCTCTGCCTCTGCTTTTCCCAGGCACAAGCAGCTTGAATGCTTGGGCCTGGGAGCAGCGGGCAGGGTGATTGGCTGTCAGGGGCCACGTCCTCTGCGCACAGGCTCTGGCAAGTGTCTGTGTATGAGCAGAGCTGCATGGGCAGCAGGGCTGGGGTGGACAGTTGGCTGTGAGTTGGGAGTGAGGGGCACTGGCAGGGGTCTGGGTCAGGAGTGAGAGGCACCAGCAGCGCTGGAGGGGGCAGGGCTGCAGGTCAGGAGTGAAGGGCACCAGCAGTACTGCGGTACAGAGGGCTGCAGGTCAGGAGTGAGGGGCACCAACAGAGCTGGGGGCAGGGGCTGTGGGTCATTAGTTGGCACTGGCAGGGCTTGGCAACAGGGGCTTAGGAGTGAGGGGCAAAGGCAGGGCACAGGCATATCACTGCCCACCCATCAACTCACGGCACCTGGGTAGAGATCACCCACAGTTACTTTGTGTGTCTGTGCATGTGAGTGTATGTGTGTGTGTTTGTGTGGGGGAAATCAACAGTTTTTTGTACCTATTTTTAGTTTTTGTATTTGTTTTATGCTTCTGTGTTTGTGTAGTTGCACCCCTGTCTAATGAACTGATATTGCTGACCCCAAGCATTGGTCTTGCTTGTCAAGTCAACATCTGGATGTGGCCCAAGTGGTTGTCCTTTCTTCTCTCTCATTCCCCATAACTGACACATCATAGGACAAGAATGCCAGCATCGACTAAATGTCTACGTTGCATTGGAGAAAAAGAAGCTCAAGAGATGATTTGATTAATATGATGCCTCTGTCCTGCAGCCCTCTGCTTCTTATATTTCTGTATTTTCATTACAGCAACCCAAGAAAAGGTCCTTCTCTCAATATTCCATGACATAACACATTCAAGAGAACAATGGACATTGCTATTCTTTACCTCCCTTGTGCATAAGGGACAGGCGCTTCTATCAAAATCTCACTGCCCAAGATTCAGAGAACAGTTCTGACCCCTCTGCCCTCAAGACACAAATTAGTGACCCAAAAAATCCAAACTTGTCTACTTAAAACCCCTTGGTTTTAAAGTTTTTAACTATGTACAGTGTTATTTTTGTTCAGTATTTTTTATTGCTCAATCCTTACACGAAACAGTGGTTGTATCACTGTACACAGAGAAGAATGACCTTGTTAAACTGGAAAAGTGGTCTGAAATCAAATTAAATTCAGTAAGGATAAGTGCCAAGTCATGCACTTAGGATGGAACAATCAAATGCAGAGCACAAATTGAGGAATGACTGGCTAGGCTGCAGTACTGCAGAAAAGGAAGGATCTTGAGGTTTATAGGGGAACATACGTTGAAAATCAGTCAGCAATGTGCTCTTGTTGAGAAAAAAAGGCTAATAGCATTCTAGGTTGTATTAACAGGGTTGTTACAAGTCAAGAGAAGCTTTCCTCCACTGAATTCAGCACCGTCAAGGCTTCACCTAGAGTAGTGTGTCTAGTTCTGGACATTGCACTTCAAGAAAGATTGAAGGAGGATAAAAGTTATTAATGGGCAAATTAGAAAGAATGCAGGGGTCTATGAAAGGTAACATTCAAGAAAAGCTTGGAAGAACTAGGATTATTTTGCCTGGAGAAGAGAATAAGGAGAGAATAGGTAACAGTCTTCAAATACCCAAAGCCTCTTTTTTCAGAGTATGGTGATACACTATTCTCCGTGGCAGCAAGGAACAAGACAAGGAGGAAGAGTCTGAAAACTATAGCAGGGAAATTTAGGTTGGACATTAGGAAGAACTTTCTTACTAGGAGGACAGTGAAGCACTGGTTCAGAACGCCTAGAGGAATGTTTTAGACTGGGATGATCCTGCTCTGAGCAGAGGTTAGACTAGATGGCCTCTTGACATCCCTTTCAGCCTTATTTGTCTATGTAGTAATCATATTGCCTGACACAAAACATAAATTATTCATAATTAGCCCTTAGCCTCAAAGTAGGAGCTCAAAACATTCCCTGCGTCTGTGCCCATGAGTATCTGCAATGTCATACTGGCCTTCTCTCTGGCTGCTCAGCATTACGCAAGCCGTCCCACCTCCTCCCTCTACCCATCTGCAAGATTGTCTCTTTTGCTCCCACAGTGGCTGTCCAAAACACAAAGCTGATATTTCAGCCTCCAAACTCAACATTAAGCTGTTATTATCTGTCTTTCAGTCTCCCAAATGCACATTTTACTATCATTCTGCAATAACACAGGATACAATCAAGCAGTTCTTTAACTACCCACATGCCCAGTAAAAAACTTCATGGCTAGGGACAGAAATTACACATAAACTGATTTAAGTGATCAGAAACTGAAATAAACCTGTAACAGAATGTAAATTCAGTGATCATAAAACCCTTTCAAAATAGCTAAAACTGGTTTACGATAAACCTGATTGAATGTAGTATCATATTTCACAACTGGGGGTCAAACTAGTTTATGGAACTTCTGTCCCAGACCTCATCCTGGTTTAAGTTAAACCAGAGTCCTCCAGCATGCCCTGCAGCCCCGGGCTGGGCTGTGCTCTCGGTTCCAGGAAACAGGCCTGTCCTCGCCCCTCTGTTCTCTAGCCTGATCAGGAAGAGGTGTCGTGGCATGGCCCCATTGGGCGCATCCACATATGCAAGCACATGCGCTTGCAGCAGCTCAAATAGAAGCGGTGCCAATTTGAGCTGGGGCTTTTTGCTTCAGCGCACATGCTAGGACATGCACTTTGTTGTGGAGCAAATTGTGCCACTTGGGGCAAAATAACCCTGCCTGGCTCCTCCTGGATCTTCAGCCAGGAGGAGCTAGAGTCCGGGGCCAGCACCTGTGCTGCCCTGTCCTGGTCCCCGCAGTATAAAAAGCCACCCTGGCAAGTAGCTCAGTGCTACTAGCTCTCAGGAGCTTCTGGGGCCCAGCCAATTGGTACCTGGGGACACTACCCCTTGTGCCAGCTGGACTGCTGAAGCAGCCCTGAGAGTTCCCTGCACCCTCTGCCCACTGCAGCAGTCTGGCAGTGGGGGCTGCTGCCTGGCTGTGACCTGCTGTGCACCTGTCAGACTCGGATGGGGACTGCAGAGCCAGTAAAGGCATCTGCCTCTCTGGGCCAGCTGCCAGTGGACTGTGGTTGCAGGGTTGGCCTTTGTGTAGCACTACTGCCATTTGTGTCCCCTGCCCAGCCATCTGGGCAGCTATCACCCAGATGTTCCGGGTGTGGTAGCCTGCTTTGAACTGTCAAAGCATGTCCTCCTGGCCCCATTTGGCCAGGAGGTCAGCCACAGCCAGATGGGTCCAAGACGCCAGCTCTGAGCAAGCAGGGTCCTGCCACTGGCCTCCCTAGCAGGAATTCTGGTGTTCCCTATTGGAAAACTGGAAAATCCCTGTTAAAAAAAATCCCAAAGTCACTCTAAAATACCCCCAAAGCCATGTTCCCCGACAAGTAAAACAAAAGACCACTATAAAGAGAGAGTGAGTGAGACAGAGACAGCGATCAGTTGGACAATGTTTTATTGATACATCTTACAGTGTTAAAGCAAGTCTCTTATCATAATAATAAAGTGAACTCTAAATACAGGTTTCATGAATTCGTGAATACATATTTTGCTGCCCTCCCACAGGGCACACAAGGGGTTTATCCCCCACACAAGGGCTATGGCCCCCCAACAGGTGGTTCAGCCCCTACACAAGGGGTTTGGCCCCCACACAAAGGCTATGGCCCCCCAACAGGGGGTTTAACCCCCCAACAGGGGATTCGTCCCCCACATAAAAGGTCCAGCCCCACAAAAGGGGATTTGGCCCCTACACAAGGTGTTCAGCCCCCAACAGGGGGTTCAGACCCCACATAAAGGATTTGGCCCCCACGCGAGTTTCACCCCCCAACAGAGGGTTTGTCCCCCACACAAAGGGTTCAGCCCCCCAACAGGGGATTCAGCCCCCACATAAAGGGGGTTCAGCCCCCAACAGGGGATTTGCCCCCCACACAAAGGGTTCGGCCTCCCAAAAGGGGGTTCAGCCCTCACATGGGTTTGGCCCCCCAACAGGGGGTTTGGCCCCCACACAAGGGGTACGGCCCCCCAATGGGGGCCAAATGGCCCCCACAGGGGCTAACAACC
>NW_005842401.1:532061-557173 GCF_000455745.1 Alligator sinensis | reverse complement strand
CCCACCCAGCCCCACCCCCCCAACTTGCACCCCCAGGCCCCCAAGATTACCCCCACAACCCCATGGCATCATCACTTCTTTAAAAAACCCAGAAAACAAATGGGAAAAAAAAAGCCTCTGCTTACCTTAGAAGCAGGGGTGGGGGGGCTCCAGGGCCTCTTCACAGAGCCCCCTGGGCAGCAGAGGACAGCAGAGGGGCAGGAGGGCTCGGGCTCGGGCCGCTGGGGCTGTCACCCTGCCCCGCACTCTGCGGGCGGGGTCCCAGTCAGCCAGACGGTAGCTCCAGCTGCTGGTAAGAAAGAATGGGGGATGGGGGAACAAATGGGGGTGAGATATAGGGGAATGAATGGGGGCGGGGGAATGAACGGGGGAACAAATGGGGGATGGGGGAATGAATGGGGAGTTGGGGAAAGGAATGGGGCCAGGTGGGGCCTCCCTGTGGGTCCCCTCCCCCCTCCTCCAGCCCCCCCCACCCCTTACTCACCTGCACCCTGGTGCTGAAACATGCGGCCTGGCCTGCTGCATGTTTCAGAACCAGGGTGAGGGGCCAGCCATAGAGATGCTCTGGCAGCCAGAGCGTCTCCATGGAGGACCCAGCCTCCGGTTGCCTGGAATGCTTTTTTAAGCTTCAGTTTTTTTAGATCCCTGGATATGCAGGGGTCTAATTTTCTCCCCGCGCTGCAAACTTGCAGCGCGGGGAACATTTTTTCGTTCCCACACGTACCTGTTGCCCCGCCTCGAGGGGTTTAAGGCGGGTCAAGAGGCACATGTGTGCTCATATGGATGCGCCCATTAAGGCAAAGGAGCAGGGATAGGATTAATTCTTCCCTCCCCCCCACCCCCACTGCAGCTGGGGTCTGCCTGTCTGTGGGCGAGTGGAAGGAGAGGTGGCAGCCAGGGCTGACGGACCTCGGCTGCGGTTCCCAGAGGCAGAAGGGACGGAGGGAGAAATTAACCCCTCACTGCCCCCTTTGCTGTCACTAAGCTGCAGCCACTGGGAAGGGCCCTATTCCTGCAGCTCAGCCTGGGCCGGTCCCGCCATGCGGCTGTCTCAGGTGGAGCTGAGCAAGACTAGTCCAGGCAATGGAGCCCTTCCCAGGATCTGTGGCTTAATGACAGCCGTTCCCCACAACCAGGCTGAGTAGGCCAGACAGCATTGCGCATAGGTCCGGTTTCCAGGCTGGGCCAGGCCTGACAGCACCACACAGAGCCCCCCTCCCCACTCTGTGGCAGCAGGGTTTGGGGGGGGGGGGGAAGGAAGGGGAAGAGTCCCCCTCTGGGGCTGGGCAGCACCACACAGAGCCCCGCTCCCCACCCCGCTGTGGCAGGTGGGGAGGAGGAGAAGAGGGAAAAGTCCCTCTCCAGGGCCGGACAGTAACGCACAGAGCCCCTCGTTCCGCGCCCCACAGTGATGAGGGAGAGGGAGGAGAAGGAGGGGGAAGAGTCCACCTCTGAGGCTGAGAAGCAGAGCTGTGTGCCCAGACTGCTCCTGGCTGCCAGGGAGCTGCTGCAGTGGGCAGGGCTCTCGCCCTCATCTTCCTCCCCACCCCACCCCATGGGGCTCTGGCCATGCCCGTTCCCTCTTTCCCCACCCTCTGAACCCTGCAGGCCAAGGTGAGGGTTTAGACCCCTCTTCAGTTATACTCAGGCCAGCCAGGGCCTGGGTACCCTGTCCCTACCTGCTCAGCTGCCCTATGGAGGGAAGAGAGAGTGTGCTCTAGCATCCCTGGGCTTCTGGCCTGAGCCACTGCAGGCATGTGCCTGCATTTCCGGAATGAAAAGTGAATGTCTATCTACTTGCAAATCAGTTCAACCTCTGCAGGTTCCACTAACCTGCAAAGACTGAATCAGTTCAGGCTCAGGCTTTTTGAATGTCTGTCCCTAGCCCATAAGCCAAGGGACTAGTGAGTAAATTGGATCTGTCAGAATGACCCAAAACATGGCAACACCATGAGCATCCATAAAAACCACAGAAAGAAAAGAACCCGATGTTATGAACAATTCACTTTGATATTAGTGATCTCTGAAGGTAATTAACCAGACCTTCTAGCACCATGGAGAAATGATCCTTTTTTGTTAATCAACACCATGGCCTGGTACGTATGGGAAAGAATTAATATATATATCCCATCAATAGCCTTATAGACTTTGGGAACTCTAACCATGCACATCCATTAATAACTTCCTCCTCCCAAATGTATAACCCAAAAGAAAGGAGAAGAGCACAGACTTCCACTGTAGCAACTGATGATCAGGGATCCTCGTTGTTTCTGAAAAAAAAAAAAAAAAAATAATCACCAATTTTCAGTTTTAAAAAAGTAACCCAAAATCAACATTTTTCCATGATTACAATGAAACACCTATATAGTGGTATTTCATTTTAATCATGAGAAAATGTGGATTTTGGGTTACTTTTATTAAACCAAAAATTGGGGATTTTTTATTGGAGAAAACCAGGATCACTGCTGATGATTAATCTATCAACTGGTCAGTAATAATCAAGGGTGGGGAGTTTCCAGATAGCAATGGCAATAGGCTTCTCTACTCTACTCTACTCTCTATTACTTCAAGGTGAGCTCTGACATTCTCCCAGATAAGTTATTTTTTTAATATCCTCCAGTTCTCCCACCAGGCAAAGATGGTTTTCTGAGCCCAAAGCAGCGGTCCACTAAATGAAATTGCTCTAAGAGAAAGTCAAAGAAAGAGGAATGAAGCAAAGCCCAGGGACTCATATCACCCTGTTTCTGAAGTTATTGCATGAATTTAGCTATGCTTGTAGCAGACTGTATTCATCACTCTGGGGAACAGCACTTGCTAAGGTTTCCTCCATGCTGCCTGACAACTTTTGAAAATGGCAACAGGAAAGTTGACAAAAAGAGAAAGACGATGAGATGGAATGAGACGAATCACATAATTTGTTTGAATTCCCCAGCCCCAGAATTTCCTTGCCTTCTGGTAAGCACAAAAATCCCAGCATGCCCAGTAGCAGGGTAGTGCAGCATAAAAAGCCTAACCAGAATCATGAGTGCTTATTTCAAGACATCGTTTTGATATATGCTTGCAACAGCATTTGCTCAATGTATCTTCCTCACATAATAACAATGCAGTGTTATTACTGTTTAGGCAACAGTTAATATAATTACCTACCATGGATACCTGCCTTCAATTTCATATGTCAGCATAGCCTTATTCTAATCCCCAGCCAGTTTTCTAATGTCATGTTACCTGTCCAGATACACCATATATGAAAGAAAATTACCGAAAGGGCCATTTTATTTCTGAATAATCATGCATGCACTAAAGTCTCCTTCATTTAAACAACAGTTGTTACTATAGGTATGATATTTTATTCAACAATAAAAAGTGGAATCAAGATACATGGTGACATGTATAACAATCAAAGTTTAGAAACTTGTCTGATAAGACCTTTCTATCAGATGAAGGTTTTCACAGCAAACTTAAATATAAATCTTCCCCCTCTTACTCTTAAGTCGTGCTAAATCCTGTCTTTCTCACCTTACAAGTCAAAACTGTCCATCATTTACAAGGCAGTATTTGTATAAATGGAGTGATAAAACAAAAGGGGGTTATTAGACTACTGTCTACTATTGTTGCTAAAATTTGTTTTTCCACAAGAGACTAGAACCATGCAGGTCCATCAAAAGAAAGAAGCTTTTTCATGAGCAATTACAAGAGAAGTATCGCTGGCTAAATGAAATTCCTTTTACCTGTACATTACAGTCTCATAAAATGAAAAGTGAAGGGCTCCCCTCAGATCAAACTCTCTGGTTTCTAGATTTAGATTGGTGGGGAACTCATAAATTTGCATAGGAGCATTTCACTCAGTTGTGAAGTAAGAGAAAAAAATGCATAGCTATGGCAGTCAGTTCTGAAAATAGAGTCAAATGCAACATTTCTTCAGGGAAAGCAGAAGTCCAAATGGATCTGTGGGAGACATTGGTAAAAAGCCCTTATTTCTTTGCATATGATCGGCCACTCTAAACACTAGGATATTAGGAATATGTTCCTGTGCCATGGTAGATGCCTGATTATATGTATGGCAGACAAGTCCTGAAAGCTACTGACACTGAGCGATGTGTCTGATTGATATAAAGCAGGGCTGTCCAACTTCTAAGCAGTTGGGAGCCACATGACCATGGACCACACTTCCAGGGGCTGCATGACCTGTGGGATGCACCAGTTAGGGTCATCTGCTACCTGGATGCTCCCCACTGCACCGCACACCTGAAACCCGCCTTCCCATCTGCTGCAAAGACCCTACATGCTGTGGCATGAACCTCCATGTGTCCCTGCCCACCCTTGCTCTGGTCTCACTTTGAGCTCCTTGCACTGTAGTTTGCCATACTGCATCTCCCCATGGGGCAAATGCAGAAGGCAGAAATCAGAGGAGGCAGGGGAACCGGGAGACTCTGACTGCTAGAGCAATAGAGGGAGTGGCAACTTAACATGTGGTTCACAGGCCACCAGTCTGACAGCCCCAAATTACCAGCAATGAGCAAGTTTTGTTTAATGTGTCAAGTGTATAACCATAGGAAAAAAGAAAGTGTATTTTTTCCTATGGGGATAGGTGCATTTTGGACAGAAGCTAAATTAAAGACAGTTTTTGCTGGATATTGGAAGTCTGGTAGCTTGGAGATAGCTTAAACAGTTATTGCAGCTATTGTTATTTAGCAGCTAAAAGAAGTATCTGGATGTTCTCTTCTTGGGAGAGCTAACTTTAGATATATATATATGTCTTTTTCTGCTCTGGATTCAGCTATCAGCCTTCCTTCATGTCTGCTGTTTCCCATTAGCCTTCACACAACCATAACCATTCCCCATGCTGACTTCCTCCTTTGGCATTCCCATGCATTTTAGGTTATCTTGGTCTCCAGGTGCATCTCAGCTATCCCTAGTGATGCCTCTCTCTTAAATAGTTTTACGTTGCTGTGTAGTTTCAAAATGCAAGACCAGGATTTGTGGAATCCTCATAGGACAGAACCATTGAATAGAAAGATTTTACACCTTGATCAAAAACAAAGAATGATACCCGCTCTGCTCATTTAAAAAAAAGACAATACCTTTCCTTTTATTTTGCACATCCAGCAAAGAGAAAACAGAAGAGAGAAGCAGCTATGTTGCTATAGAAAGAGTATAGAACAGAAAATACACAGCCTCATTCCTCTTTCCTTTGTAGTTTGCTGACTTTGGGGAAAACTGTAGCTTACCTTGTCTTTATGTCTTCCTCTTTAGTCAACAAACCCAGCTTCTATTTATGCTCAGGAACACATTACCTAGGGAGACTGTGGAACTGCTGTCACTGAAGGGTTTTAAGAAAAAGGTTATATAAACATCTGCCTGGAATAGCTTAGGGATAGTTGATCATGCCTTGGGGGAGAAGAATGGACTAGATGACCTCTCAACATCCCTTCCAGTTCTATTTGCTATGATTCTGTATGGAGTTTTAATTTTTTGTGGAATATTTCTGTGCAGAAGTTTTTATAAGTTGAACATAATTCTTTTATAACCAAAGGGAATTGGCTGGGTCAGCAGCCCTCTCCTTGCCTTCAGCTTGCAGACTCTCTTAATACATTATCTGTGCATTCTCAGATAATTAAGGTTCTACTGAATATATCCCTAAAAATCTGTGGTAGATTTGTGTAGGAGTAGTACCTTCCACTGGGGAAATTATTCATTTAATCTCATTTAAAATGCCCCATATTACTTACTTCCTTGCAATGCTCTATATCATCACAGGATGTACAGTAGTGCACTATATTAATATGTCATGTTTTGTTTCTGTTCCACCTTTCAGCTATCCCCAAAAAACTAAGATCCTACCCTTCTGCTGTCTATTTCCCTTTCATTGTCTGTAACTAATATTGAAATACGGAGATTTTTTGAGTTTTTATAAGGTCTACTCTTTGGTCTAACTTGACCTTGTAGTTCTCCTTCAGCCCAGTGCTTCAAAGAGAGGAGTGTTTCATTTGTGTAAGAAGAGGGATCTTAAACACTGCGACATCTCTTCTATCTCAGGGTGCCTGTAGACGTACGGGGAGGCTGATCCAACAAGCTGTAATTACATCACATTGGAGCAAATTCGATCAATTGAGTCTGTTGGCATATACTAATTAGCGAACTTCAGCATCCTCCATGTCTCATATATCAGCATCCCTGCTCTTCAAAATGGTGGCAGGGGCACTGTAACTAAAGCTTATTAGACAAGCTTTAGTTAAAGCACCCCCACTGCCATTGTGAAACATGGGGACGCTGATACATGAGACACTGTGGCTGCTTTAATTAGAACGGGTCTCAGAGCCAGTCTAATTAAAGTGCCTCCCCACCCCACCCCTGAAGCGCATGCAAAAACTCCCTGATATTAACTTAGAGCTTCTACTTACCTCCATTATGCATTTCACTATCATTCTCTCTTCCAAAATACCTTTTAAGAAAAATCTTCCTGTGGTCACTTACAAATTCAATAGCTGAATATTGTACTATCCTGATTCAAACTTGAACAGTATTCTCATTTCTTTTCTTAGCTTGACTTTGGAATTCATGCTTCCTATTTCAAAATCCACTTTAGAAGTATCCTTCCCCTTTCTTAAAACCCTCCATATTTTTGCCTTCTCTTAGGAGCTCACTCTCCTCCTTCTCTGCTCTCTCTGTTCGCTCTTCACAAAAGCTTTTTTGTATTTTATGCAATCAGGAACAGGTTTCCCCTATCTATTCATCCTTAAGTGTTTATGCAAAATTTCCAAATGGGCCTTAACTTGAACTCGAGGCTTTTCTCTAGAACTCTGCTTGCAAATCAGACACCTAATTACCCAGCCTGCTGACAAGTGCAACCCTGAAAGCAGAAATTTGAAAGCTGCTATGTCATCTTACACTATATATTATTTAAAGTAGTTATCTTTTCTTCCTCATCCATACTTGGTAAATTCTCTGATTCTCTTTATTTTCATTGGACCTTGTAAAACAATTGAGAACCAGTGTACACTAAACATTCTGTGTAAAATTGGGTTTTGTTGTACTGAGTGATAAAGACAAATTGGTTGTGTCTAAATCAGCAATGATTGCTCAATGATTTAATGTGGTGCATGTGACACTTTGGTATAATTCACTGACCTATTGTACACTATAAATATCTTGGTGTCAATATAGCCTATAGTGAAAGAGAGACAAGGTAGGGCAGGTTCTAGAAGCAGCCTACCTGGAACCTGAGCTGGGTCATTCCAGCCTGCTGCTTGAAAAGGTTGCCAACTGCTACATTAGATGGACGCTTTAGTGCTTTAATAGATGATAGTGTTTAAGCTTTGGGAAAATGGTGGGGTAGGAGAAAAAAAAATCAGGTATTTTTAGCATTGGTCTATTTGCAAATAAAATAAGTCCTGGGAGCTATAAATGTGGCCTAGATGCTATTTTGTCTTAAATATTTTACCTTCTGCAAGAATGAGCTGTCTTTTTCCCTCAGACATACAGCACCCAGATAAACTGAGTATTGGTATGTTTTATTGCCAAAAAATAGCATGAAAGAAATCACTGTAATCTGCATCCACCACACAGAAGTTTTAGCAATGCCTAAAATCCAGCTGCATAACCAGATTTTTTATTTAAATCCCAGTCTGTTTACATAAGGATTCCAGCTAATAATGGTTGCACATTGCATAATCACTAATCCCATCTTCCTCTCCATTTTTACAATAAATTAATTTTAATTATATCACTTGAAATTAACAAATAGCTCTGAGAAAGATTGGTACACAGTTAAAACAGCTGCATTTCATCTTTATATGTATACAGTGTACTATATCATCCTGTCACCAGTTTTCAGGGAGACTTAACCTACCCATGTGTTTTCTATACCCTGTTACCTAGACACTAGGCTAAGTACAGGCTTTCAAGAAGCCAACAATGGAAGCACTCAAACTTTTTAACTTTACTCTGAGCACCCCCATTTAGGCCAGGAGGAAGAAGAACACATTAGCCTTTGTGCAGAGGGTGGAGGCTTGGAACATGCCTGCCCAGCCTGAATGCAGCAGATAGAGGCAGCTCTTGCACACCTCCCAGCATGCCCTGTGGGCTTCCAAGGCCGCTGAAGACTCCCAAGTGGAGCCAAATGGGCCAACCCTCCACCAGTAGCTGGTGAGGACATCATGGCTGCCTACTTGGAACTGATGTAGTAACAGCTCTTCATAGTCACAAGTAATCAGCTGGCCACCCTGCACATACCCACCCAGAGCACCCTGCACCTGCCATGTGTGTTTGTGTCCCAGATACCTGTATTCCCCCTCCCCCCCACTTCTACCGGTATTGGTGGTCTCAACCCTACACTATGGCAGGCTGTCCAGAGCTGTGAAGCCCTGGCTGAGTAGCTCATCACCTACATGGAGTGGGAGCCCTCCCCAGATGAGGAGCATTGTGGCAGGCGTTCACACTACAATGTGGGTATTGAATTATACCAAGCCTACTTGCCTGCCACAACTTGTGGGATGCTGTCTCCACCAGAGAAGGTCCCAGCTTGGCTGGGTTGGGATAAGGTGCGAGTAGGTATCCATCACATCCCTGGAATGGTTTAAGTAGGCTGATGTGGTAGATCTGCTTCTCAAGCCACCTACCCAGTTGCAATCAGACTTTGTAATCAACTGGATCCATCCACTGTGTCACCTTGAATGGCCCTTGCCACTTGGCCAGTAAGTGGCTGTTATGGTCCGGCAGCAAAACCAGTATGGAACCACCTACATTAAAAAGGCAGTCCCTTTTCTTCCTATTGTATTGGGCTTTTTGCCACACCTGAGTATACCTCAGGTTTTCCTTGGCAATCTCATAAGCATGGATCAGGCACTCTTCTGGCTCCATCAAATATTTAGCTACATGCGTTCCCTTCTGGCGCTGCTGCTCCCAGTCATCACATACCACATCGAGAAGGCCCTGTGGCTGATAACTATAAACTAATTTGAAGGGTGAATACACGGTGGATGCCTGGGGTGTTTTCCATACCATGAGCATTCAAAAGTACCAGGAGCTGGCCCCACCTTTTTGCGTCCCCCTGTATACATTTTTGGGGCATGAGTTTTAATATATAGTTGAAGTGCTCCACCAGTTCATCCGTCTGGGTATGGTAGATGGACGTCTGGAAATGTTTCACCCCAAAGACATCATAGAAACCCTTCCATACTCTGGTGTGGCAGAGCGCCTTTGGGGGTGCTCGCCACTCAAGGACTTTCACAGGCTCTGAGGGGAGCCTGCTTTGGTGGAGCAGCAGGGGGACACCTTCCCCTGGAACTATTCTAAGGGGGGGAAGGTGTGTGGTAGAGCACCTCTGGTATCTGCCACTTTAAGAGCCTGAAGAGGCAACTAGCAGGTGTGGCACACCTCTGATGAGTGGCCATTTTAAGATTTGGGCCAGCCGAGCTAGAGGCAGCATTCTGCTGCCTGGCACCAAGGAAACAACATTTCCTGGTGAAGATGCTCCACTGGTAACACTAGAAGCTAAGGGTAAGAGTGCATAGGGATGGTTAGGAGGCTCTTGGTCCTGGGCATCACCTAAAACTGCACCCTGCTGGGGATGGGAGGCCTGGTGGGGCTGTTCATGGTCCCCCAGAAATGCCAGGCCAGTTACCACTCTGGTGGAAGGCGAGTAAGGGTGCCTAAACCCCAGCCTCTGTCTTTGGGTGGGTTAGTTAACATCAGAGGCAGTTGGGGGTCAGGCATGGCTGCGGCCAACTGAGCCCATGTGAGGTGCAAGACCCTGGAGAGTGGGGCCAGGCACGGCTGTGGCCACCTGAGCCAGTGTGGGGTTCAAGACCCCGGAGATTGAGAATGGTGGGCCAGGCACGCCGGTGAGTGACACCTGACCCTGCAGAGTGTGTGTGTGACCCCAGGCCCTGCTTCAGTAGAGGCGGAGGTGTAGAGCAAGGTGCAATGGGGCACCTAACAGCCTGCACCAGAGTGACAGTTGGGAGGCCTGGAGAGAGGGGTGAGTAGTGAGGCCCTGCGAACAAGGGGCCTGAGGTAAGGCCCTGTGAGGAAAGGGCATGAAGTAAGCCCCAGTGAGCAGGGGGCTTGAGGGTAGGCCCTGCTAACATGGGGGCTGAGTTAGGTCCAGGTAAGCCTTCAGGTGCCTGAGGCCACAGGTGGGCCAGAGGCTGATTGGGTGGGGGGGCTGAGGAAGTGCCACGAGTAAACAACGGGATGAATCAGGAGCCCCTAATTTAGAGCAGTGGGGTGGGTGACCTGATGAGTAACCAGAGGCAGAGTCACTCCAGTGTTCTGCAAAACTCCCAGCGCTCGCTCGGATGACGGTCGCGGGAGAGACCCAAGAGGCCGCATGCTTTGCTGACCAGAGAGTGCAGGGAAGCAAGCCCCAGGACCCTTCGGGCGAGGGCAGGGTGAGTATGGCCTCAGGAAAAGGAGGGGCAGTATGAGAGTTGCCCCACAAAGGGGTAGTATGAGAGAGACCGCGTGAGAGGCGGTGGAGTGGGAGAGGCCTCAGTGAGAGTGGGGCGGTATGAGTGTGACCCATGATAGGGTGGAGAGTGAGGGGCCTAACACTGAAATGAGTTGAGCCTGGCCTCAGGCAAGAGCCAAACACAGCTGTCAGGAACATCTACAAGGCTTGGGATGCAGCTCCAACCACCCCTATACTGCACACATAGGCCCAGGAGAACACAGCATCCAAAGGGCAGTCTCCTACCTAATTAAGACCTTAATTTTTGAACAACAAGGCATGGCAGATGAGAAAGGCAGGCGGCATGCCCAGAGGCAGGTAGGACACGAGCACTGTGTCTGGTCAGGGAAGTCCCACTTTGCCACACCTGGCCATGAAATTTGTGCCCTGGTCAGTCAGGATCTCTTTAGGGATCTTGACCCATGCTATCCATTTCAGGAATTCAGAAGCAATTTTGGGGGCTGTTAAGGTAAGGATATGGATTTTGGATGTTGGGGTAACAATATGGAATATGGGGGTGCTGAGTGTGCAGCTGAATGACGATTTTTTCCTGTGTCTCAGCAAAAAGCTGCTGGTCATAAGGCTAGCTGATATATTAAAAGCAACTAACTTTGCAAATGTTTAATCAAGCAGTTTCCTAACAAAAGGATAGTGTGTAAAATGTATGATTTGCTATGTAAGAACAAGATGCAGCCCACCAGCTATCGTCAGGAGATAAGACAAAAGCCAAACCTTGGAGACGGTGTTGAAATCAGCAAAGAACAAGAAAGACCAGCAAGTGACCGAGAGTACCCAAGTTCATGGTCTTACATAGTTTCATAGTTGATAGGGTCGGAAGGGACCTGAGCAGATCATCAAGTCCAACCCCCTGCCATGGCAGGAAAGAGTACTGGGGTCAAACGACCCTGGCAAGGTGTTCATCTAGCCTCCTCTTAAAGACCCCCCAGGGTAGGAGCTGGCACCACTTCTCCTGGAAGTTGGTTCCAGATCCTAGCCGCCCTGACTGTGAAGTAGCGCCTCCTGATGTCTAGTCTGAATCTAACCTCTGCCAGCTTGTGACTGTTATTTCTTGTCACTCCTGGTAGTGCTCGGGGGAACAGGGACTCCTCCAATGCCTGCTGGTCCCTCCTGTCTAGTTTGTAAATGGCCACTAGATCCCCCCTCAGCCTTCTCTTGTGGAGACTGAACAGGTTCAGGTCCCATAGCCTCTCCTCGTAGGGCTTGCCCTGCTGCCCCCGATCATGCGGGTGGCCCTCCTCTGGACCCTCTCCATGTTGTCCACATCCCTCCTGAAGTGTGGCGCCCAGAACTGGACACAGTACTCCAACTGCGGCCTGACCAGTGTCGCACAGAGGGGGAGGATCACCTCCTTGGACCTGCTTGAGATGCATCTGTGGATGCATGACAAGGTATGATTTGCTTTCCTAACTGCGTCCCCACACTGTCGGCCCATGTTCATTTTGGCATCAATAATGACTGCAAGATCCTTTTCTGCCTCTGCACTGACGAGAAGGAAGTTCCCCAGTCTGTAGGTATACTGCTGGTTCTTCCCCCCCAGGTGCAGTACCTTGCACTTGTCAGTGTTGAACCCCATTCTGTTCTCAGCCACCCACCCCTGTAACCTGTCCAGGTCTGATTGCAGCCTATTCCTCCCTTCTAGCATGCCCACTTCCCCCCACATCTTAGTGCCATCTGCGAATTTGAACAGGGTGCGTTTTTACCCCCTCGTCCAAGTTGCTGATGAAGATGTTGAACAGTGCAGGCCCGAGGACCGAGCCCTGTGTAACCCCACTGCCCACATCCCTCCAGGTCGAAAATGACCCATCCACCACCACTCTCTGGGTGCGGTCCTCCAGCCAGTTAGTGACCCATCTGACTGTGTAGGTGTCGATGCCACAGCCCCCTAGGTTTTTAATGAGAATGGGGTAAAAGACAGTGTCGAAGGCCTTCCTAAAGTCCAGAAATACTACATCCACTGCTACCCCCACGTCTAAGGATTTTGTGACATGGTCATAGAAGGTCACCAGGTTGGTCTGCCAGGACTTGCCTCTAATGAACCCATGTTGGTTGTCCCTAAGCATAATCTCCCCTGCTGGCCCCTCTTGGACATGCGCCAGGATAATTCTCTCAAAAAGCTTCCCCAGGACCAAGGTAAGACTAACTGGCCTATAGTTTCTGGGTCCTCCTTCTTCCCTTTTTTGAAAATGGGAACCACATTGGCCCTTTTCCAGTCCTCTGGCACCATGCCAGAGCACCATGAGTTCTCATAAAGCCGTGCCAGAGGTCCTGCAATGACCTTTGCTAACTCCCTCAGCACTCTCGGGTGGAGATCGTCAGGACCAGCTGATTTAAATGCATCTAGTCCCTCCGGAAGTTCCCTGACTGGGTCCTCACTGACCCTAGGCCTGGGTGTGCCTCCCCTGGGGCCTATGGGGGAGTCCCGGTGTGGGGGGTGACCCAGTCCCTGCTCAGAAAAATGGAGGCAAAGAAATTGTTAAATAGATTAGTTTTGTCGTCTGGTGTGACGACCAGATTTCCTATCATGTCTTGCAGAGGCCCCACATTGCCCGGGACCTTCCTTTTACCTCCTATGTATTTAAAAAAGGACTTCTTGTTGTCCTTGATCTGGGTAGCTAGTCCCAGTTCCATCTCCGCCTTGGCCTTCCTGACCACCCCCTTACAGCCCTGAGCAACCGAGGTATAGTCCTCCCTGGCGATGGCCCCTCCCTTCCATTGGGTGTATGCCTCCTTTTTAGGTAGGAGATGTTCCCGTATGCTTTTGGTGAGCCATGGGGGCATTTGTGCCCTCTTGCCACCTTTGATCCATGTTGGGATTACCTCCCTTTGGGCTTGGAGTATCATCTCCTTAAGGAACGACCACTCTTCTTGGACACCTGACTCCTCCTCTCTGGAACCTCAGTGCCTCCCTGACTATTCTCCTTACCTCATTGAAATCCGTCCTCCTGAAGTCCAGGGCTGATGCCTTGCTGCAGGCCTTTGCCACCTTGCGCTGGATGGTGAATTCCTTATGCATGCGCTTTTAACAGAGGGACATGTAAATGAAGGAATAGGCAATTCCATGTTAATGAAGTAAACAGTAAACAGAGGAGGAGCTTGAAATGGGTGGAACAAGGCAGGGTAAATGTTAATATGTATGAAGCAAGATGTATAAATATTGGAAAAAACTGTTGTTCAGGGCGGCTCCCTGTATTCTATTGGTGAGGGAGCTAGTTCAAAGCTGTCTCCATTCTAAATAAAGCTGTTGTGAGCAATGTGTGCTGGTGTTTGCTCCCTGCTCTGCTCTGGCTAATGAGAAACAGGATCCATGAGTAATTGGACCGTCGTCTTCCTAGGCATTGGGCGCCACATGGAGTCGGGGTCTAACAGGGGCCATGACTGCCCATAAGGGTATGGCTTCGGGAAAGTGGGTCACATAATCCATCAGCACTAGGATATACTGGTATCCTGTGCTGCTTTTGGGAAAGGGCTCCATGATATCCAGGATAATCTTCTCAAATGACTTCTCTACCAGGGGCAAGGGCACTAGGGAGGGCACCAGGGGTTTCTCAGTTGTGGATACCTGGCACACTGGGCATGTCTTACAGTATAACCTAACTTCCTTATAGATCTCTGGTCAGTAGAAGCGCAGCAGCAGGTGTGCCTCAGTCTTATCCCAGCCCAGGTGCCATCCCATGGGCTCGTTGTGGGCCAACCTTATCAGGGCGGCCCAGTATGGCTGAGGCAGCAGCAGCTGCAGCAGGTTGTTCCCTTGTCCCTTCCTGCAGGCAATATGATAGACATCTTCTCTTACCTCAAACCATGGGACTTGGGTCACTTGGGCTGGCTGTAGGAGATCTCCATTGCAATGCACTAGTCTTTTCCCAAATGCATGCTGGAACACTGGGTCATGTAGTTGGTCTACCCAGAAGGGCCCCAAACCCAAGACCTCATCTCTATCTAACAGGCCAGCCAGTTCTATCCCAGGCATGGCCTCTGCACTGTCTTCTGTGAACCTGTCGTGGTCCACCAGATTGGTGTCAGTGGCTCCCTCAGCCATGGTGCACTGCAGAACCTTGGCTAGGTATGGCCAATCATGCCTAATCAGCATGGGAGGTTTCAGGAGATCCCTACCACTATCTCTTGAGTGCACCAAAGGACCATGACCAGCAGCTGTCAGCATTTGTATGTCTCCCACTGGCTGTGCGCACACACACCAGCTTTTTACCTGTCATGGGTGTGCCGGCTGTGGCTGGCAGTGCTACCATGTGCACCAAGGTCTGCACTCATCGCATGTTTATCATGGCTGTCAAGGTGCAGCTACCCACATGGGCATCAACAATATGCCAGGACAGGTAGGGCTCGGAGCAGGCCAGACCAAAACTTGAGTCCATCTTCTCCCCCACTGCTGGATTCAACTTCCCCTTCCTGGCATTCAAGCCTGCAGCCAGTGATGTGGCTAAGCAGGCCCTCCGGGCTCCCCCTCCGGGCCATTAAGGCCTCCAGCCAGTGATGTGGCTAGGCAGCCCATCGGGCATCGCCAAGACAGATGCCCCCACATCAGGAACAGTGCTCTTCTCATGGTGCGGGCCCTGACCAAGGCTCTCATCCCAGCCACCCAAGAGGATGGACTAGCCCTTTTGGTTCCACCCAAGTCACTCTATCACAAGCGGTTTTTTCACTGGCTCCAACAAAGGCCTCCGTGATATGCACTGCTTCTTCCAAGGCCTCTGGCTGATGCTGTCATACCCATTTCTGTGCTTGTTCTTTCAGATCCCAAATAAGCTGCTAGAGGATGATGGCCTTGAACAGTTCCATGGATGGCCTCTTTGTGGGTTTGAGCCACTTGGCTCCAAACTCCTCAAGGCACTGGACCAGCATCCAAGGCCATCACTTCTCTGGGCTGTTATGCACAGGTCATCTTCGTGAATGAAATGTGTTTCAAATTGATTGGTCATTCATGAAGATGTTATATAACATACAGTGGTGCAAGTACGCTTCCTTGGGGGAGACCATTAATCTGTTGCATCCATTGGCTTCACTTCCCATCCAGTTTGATAAAAATACATCAGTTTTTGAGCAGGTTTCACATCAACTCTGTAAGGTGTAGATATTTTGTTGTTTCCAGGGTCTTATGGAGGAGTAAATGGTTAACTGTATCATAGATGGCTGTTAGGTCGATGAACACAGCTCCGGTGACTTGGTGTCTTTCAAAACTATCTTCATTGAGTGTTAGATTGAGCAACTGGCTTGCTGTTGACTTTCCAGGGTAAAAGCCACCCTGTTTCAGGATTAGATGTTTATCTACATATGGGGCAAGTCAGTTTAGTATCAGTTGTTCATACAATTTGTGTGTGCAATAGCAGAGGGATAGGTCTGAAGTTCTTTGGGTCACGTGGATCTTTCCCTGGCTTTAGAAGTGCCAATGCTTAAGCATTTCACCATATCTTTGGAATTTTTTGACTGCCTATGTATAAGTTGTATAGGCGGAGGCGCCATTCTCAAGCCTGGGGTCCAAATTGCTTGATTTGTTTGGTAAATATGTCATCAAGGCCAGCTGCTTTCCCAGTCTTCAGTGCATTAATACCAGCATTCAGCTCTGTCATTAAGAAGAGGCTTGTAAAAACCCAGGTCTCTGGGGTATTTGCATCTCATGAGCAATTTGGTTAGCAGTGACATTACAATGTTGATCTACCTTTCGTGTGTCGTTGCTTAGTTTATGTATTGTTGCTGATGCCTTTTTACCATTATATATCATATCGGTTGACTCAATCAGGATCTGCCAAGATTTCCTGCGTTCTTCTGCAATGACTAACATAAGCTCCTTGCCTGTGGTGATGGTGTTTGCAGAAAAAGTGTCTAGTTCATATGGAGGCCATAGCAGAAGCGTTCATGTCACCACCCCTCTCAGGTAATACCTGGCAATATCTGTGATTCTGCTAACATTCCAAACCATGATTTTGACTGAGGGGTGCCGTAGCTGGATCCCAAGTGGTCTTTGACCTTGTGCATAAGCTCCCTATCCTGGCACTGAGACTCTCTCAACTCTGTAGTGACATGGGTTGCTTCCCTTAGACAGTGGGTGGCCATTCATAGACCTTGTTCTTGGACCTTCACGGCACATTCCTGGGCCTGGGCAGCTCATTCAAGTGTCACAGCAGCGTGGATGCAAGTAGTCGCCAACCTGTGCATTCTGATGCCCCACATCAAGGGTCCCCTTTGGTCCTCATGTTGCCAGTGCCCATGCCTCCAGTGCTCTGCAGGTGTCTGGATGACCATCCTGGATCCAGCATCTTCGGCTTCATGACCAGGCCTCCCACACCCAAATGCAGAGCCTGCAGACAGGGAGACACCAAGGGATCTCTGGTGAGGCCTCTGTCCATACCCTTTCCCCCCACCCAGAGCTGGAAGCTGTGCAGCTCCTCATGATCCGGCACTGACCATGGCACAGAATGCCTGTGTTCTGCCTCCCAGCTGGGAAAACCTGGATACCTGGTTTCCGTCTACCTGCTGGGGGAGCTGAGAAGGTCCAAAACCCAAGTATCAGGGCCTGAAGGGATGAGCCTTCTCCGGTTCTCAAGGAGGGAGGGAATTGCCGGGGAGGGGAGGCAGCAGTTTGTTTGGGAGAATTCCTGTTTCCCACTGTATCCTACCTGCAGCTCATTTGTAGCTGCTTTTCCAAATGGTGCCTTGAGGATTGCCACCAAAAATTGGTTACACCTTGGTTGTGGGACTCAAAAAAACTTTCAGTATATATCGGGGTCTGTTTGGGTTAGTGTTTGTGTCAGGTGGATCCAGGTAAATATGCTGCCCTCTCTCAGGAAAGCAACATGACCTGAGGAATAGGACAGTCAGTTGTCAATTTATGTCAGATTTATGGCCCTACTCAATGTAACACAAACTTATAAGCCCCCAACAACTATAGGGAGGACTGAGCCTGGCAGCCAACCTTTGTTCCAGGCCAGTGGTACACGGGTTGAGGTGGGGGGTGTTTGGAGGCACAAGGTCAATGAGGAGCATCAGTAAGTCAGTATCACCGGTATTCCACATGGACAATCATTGAGCCAAGAGCATGCTGAATATCAGAGTAGGCGACTCCACTATATCCTTCCCCATGAGCATACCTCAACTAATCAAGGAGTCACATTAGACTTTTCCCTCACCTATAAAAATTACATTCAGGTCAACAGTAAAGTCTCAGCACAGGTATCTGCCTTAAGATATTAAGCCAGCACAACATGGTTTGCCAACTTCAGCATGTGGTCAGAACCACCACACTTGCAATGATATATGCCACAGCAGATTACTGTGCTCCTGCATGTCTAGAAGTTGCACTAGAAAGCTCAACATTGTACTTAACAGTGTGTGGAAACATATAACAGGCAACACAACTTGCACACACACAGATGTATTCCCTGTACTCTAGGGTGTTAGACCAAGTGGCATAAGAAGACAGACCCCAATTGCTCCCCTACTACTGGGTTGCTGGGCCCATGGACAGCCCAGCAGGCCAAGTATTGTGGCCTTGTGTGTTGTACTAAATTTAGATATAGGGTGGGGTGAATGAAATGATTATTCTGAGTAATCTGGCCTGAAATCTATTCCTACAGCATTTTATACCAACACCAAATGAGTCCCCCATTGGGCATGACCTTGGCAGAGAAGTGTGGGTCAAGCTGAACAGACTGAGATCTAGATACAGATGCATCAAAACAATGCTGTACAAGATGAATGTCTTGGACAGTTCCCTGCGTGAATGCAGAGTCTAGCAGATAGCACAGGACTTAATTGAAAGCTGCAACCTTTACAAATGCCCAGATGAGGTTGATGGAATTGACACACTGAGCGATAGTACCAGAGAATGGCTTATAGCTGGCTGGAGGGAACAAGGTGGGGAGGGAGGTTGAAAACAGACCTAGAGTCACTGAGAGCCCAGAGCTGGGGCTGGCCCAGCGCTTGGGCAGAGGAAACTAGGTCTTGCCTAGGCTAGAACACCTTCCTGCAAGCAGGGGGTGATTGGGTACCACAATGCTCCCTGGGATGTCTGCTGAGTGTGACCTACCATGAGTCACAATGGGATGTGGAACAGATGTCTGCTATGGTGGTGTAACCTACAGCAACGAAGTCTGATACCACATTCATCCAGGGTTATCTTAGAGCAGAATCCACTATTTTTACAGTACTCTGTACCCTGAGCATTTTTTCAGTTACAGCTGTATTGTCTACCACATAATAAGTGTAACTTGTGTACCTGGCCATAATGTCAAACATCCTAGGAGTGTCTACAATTGCAGATGTAAAGAATGACACATATTAAAGAACCGATGATTAAATTTTCATTTAGAGTCTAGATGTCAACTGCCACAATTCTCAGGGATAAGAAATCAGGTTGAGATTTAAAAGTAGTTTAATATACATGAGCTTTCTTATATGAATTTGGAAAATATTCCCTTAACCAAACTTTAATGTTAAAAAACAAAAATACCAATAATATGGAAAGCCTTAATTGAATCTTCAAGACTAAGTCAAGACAGGATTTTTTTTCCCTCTCATAATACTAAGGGATATCTGTATCACCTGCAATTACAAAATGCAGTCACACATTACCAATATGGTGCACTAATTATTATTATAAATATTATTGCTAATAACTAACAGTAGCATTTTTCAGTGTTGTAGCACATACTAGCAGACTATGTCAAACCCCTTTGTAATAATTAAATCTCTCCATTCTCAGATGATGTTAGTAACATTATCCTACTTTACATATAAGAAGCTGAGACGCAAATCTCCCCCTCCCCAGATAGTACAGTGCCCAGCCAGGGAAAATAAGCTGAAATGGTGAATGCCCAGACTCATGTTTATACCACAAAACCACACACCCACATAACTTCTGCAAGTCTCTCCATTAAACTCTACATTTTTCTCTCAAACTTTAAATCACATAATAAAAAACGACGTTAATGATCTGAGGACTGAGAATCAGTGCTTTTTACTATGTGATATTCCCCCCAGGGTTAATAACCAATTAAAACCTGCATTTCATGAAGATAAAGGGAGGTCCTTCCCCCCTACAAGACTCTCAAGAGAAAGTTCCTCAAAACTGGGAGTATATCCAACACCACAAAAACTTCTGTGTAAGGGCAGTGCATGCATTAAAGGAAAAAAATCCCAAGATCATCCAACTGCATCTGGCAGAAGATATCAGGGAGCAATAGAGGAAAGAGGACAAGAGAAAGTGAGCCACAGAGAAAAGCTTTTCATCTTAAACTGAGGCATGATTTGAGGATGGCAAAAAACAAACAAACAAACAAAACCCCAAAAAACAGTGAAAGGGAAGACAGGGTCAACAATATCATAAGGAGCAATAATAATAAGCAAACTTTGCCAGCCTGGATTCAAGGAGGGCTTTGTATATGCAAAGGTTCTGGATTCAGATTTAATTTTTCAAAATGGTTCACCCCAATTAAGGGCCTGATCCAAAAAGCCTATTGCTGTCAGCAGAAAGTTCTCCAATGCCCTTGAATCAAGCCCTTAGAAACTAAACAGCTCTTCATGATATCCCTTTTTGTCCATATAAGTATTTGTATTGCTGTTTGAGAGGCCTAATAATTCTGACTGCTCTAACAATCCACATTTCTCAGTTGCTATTTGTCAAGTATCCCAAATGCCATTTGGCTCATCATTACCCACAAATCTGACATCATGACATCTGCAAGAATGTAATTGCCTGAATGTCCTTGGACTGTAATCAGTCTCTGAACAGTGCAAGGTTCTGTCAAACTTTGGCAAGCTCTCTGAGCTTGTTAAGACAATTAAACAGTCTTGGAATAACATTATTTTTCATTTTTGATGACTGTGGGTCCTCAAAGAGCAGATACAAATCAAATGAATAAAAATTCTAAGTCAAGTAGACTTGAACTGGTTTAGAAGTGTTATCATTCAGTTCATTTTAGCTATTTTATTTCTTATTTGTCTTGACAACTTTCCAGTGAGTATTCTTTCCTACAGTCTCCTCCTCCCCCAGACATACCGAACTGGAATGGTTCCCAATCACGAATTCTTTTTAAAGGGACATACACAACCGTGAATCAGCTAAACTATTAAAAATATTAAACAAAAATATAATATGCGTATTATCAAACCAAGAGAATATCAATGTCAACTAAATTTCAAGTCAAACTGATTACTTTAATTATCAAATCACTACAAAAAAACCTTAAGTTCTAAAAAGATGCCTTAGTCCTAGATGTTAGATAATCTAGTTTTAGCTCACAATTTCAGAAACAATCATAAAAATTGCTTCTTCAAATTGAGTTCTCACATGGTGTCTAACACTTCCCTTCCTCTGCTCCCAACAAAGATATCATAATACACACTTCAACAAAACTCTCTTTCAGAAGTTGCACAGCTTTAGTCATCTCAAGTCTCTCAGAACTTTTAAACATAGGACACAAAACACACTGTCAGGAATAATTTTATGAGACAGTATTTAGAAATGTTTAAATCTAGGGGTTTTAATTTCTGGTGCCTCTGATTTGGAGGGTCTACATGCTGTCATATACATGCATGCACATAGCCATATGTCACACCCTAGAAACATAAAAAGCTATAAAAAAAGTTTAGGATTTTTCTACCAATGTAAAAGAAGGTAGTTAACTTTACAAACTTTTAGAACTTTCAGGCTTTCAGTCTAAGATAGCATAGGATAGAAGCTAATACAAAGGCCAGTCTGTAATGTTTTACAGCTGCATCTCTTCCACCTACTGGCCAAAAGTTGGCAAGGCCTGCCATTCAAGATTAGTATTGTTTGCATTTAATACCCAGACACATACAACAGTATTTCTGAACTTATGTATCAGTGCATATATATAATATCAAATCAGTATGTTTCGGGGATCTATAAAGCCAGCTGTGTCTGTCTTTTCCTGGGCTCCCTGGATATGTCTGTCCCTTAGTGGCAGCGAGCCTTAGGCAGGATATTCCTAAAGCATGACCACCCAACCTATTCTTGCTCATGTGCTGTAAACCTAGAAATATATTGCTGAGGACACTTCAACCATCCATCTGTGGTTGCTCTGAAGAATTTGTTTCTGGCAATCTTGAAGGTGAAGCCTAAGAGCATCCTCTCTGAAATATTTCCCTTTTTCACACATGTGAGCAGAAGCAAGTAAGTCATGGTAAGTCAGGACTCACTGCTGCTGAAGTATAAAGATACCCTCTGACTGCACCCCCTCATTGTTTTTGGCCTTTAATTCTCCCAGTTACAAACATGAGATTATTGTAATCTTGGACTAGGACTTGGTTTTGGAAAGAGCAAATCATTTGGAGAAAAAGGATATTAAGAGAGAGTATTTTAAAACATACAGGGCACATCTACATGAAATATTTCCTGGACAGTTGACTAATTAACTGTGCAGTAAATGTCTTAATGTCTACATGTCAGCTCTTATTGAGGCGTATGAAACTAATACATTTCACAGCAGGGCAGTACTTGAGAATACAAGTACTGCCCTGCTGCAGAGATTTTTCATGTGCAGTAGTGCACATGTAGAGGCTGACCAGCTGGCTGGGGCATGAGGGAGCATCAGTGCTGGGGTGGCTGCTGGCTAGCCCTGTGCTGAAGCACCTCATGCCCCAGCCAGCCCCTCTGCAGCACATTGAGCCTGGTCAGAGCAGCCCTGGGCTGGCAGGCTGACCACTGGGGACCCCTACCAGCTGGGGCTGCTCTAACCAAGCTCCACATGCTGCACATGAATAATGAATAGAGCTAATCACTCCAGAGTTATTTACTCCCGGACGCATGTTTGAATGGCGCGCCTGGGAGCAAAAAACTCTGGAGCAATAAGTTCCGGAGTTTATTCACATACACTAATTGCATGTGTAGACATGCCTAGTCTACCTGCCTCTATCTTATCCAGAAGTATTATTCTCTGATGTCATTGTAGGTAGGCGTGACTTCATTAGCCAACTCCAGTGGATACTTGTCTTGTGTACCCAAACAGCTCCCCAAATGTTTCTTTTTTAGCAGGACTTTTTCTCCAGCCATAGTTTCTTTGTTCCTGTCAGTTCCTGGGTCTTGACCTTGTCAGGGCAGCTCCATGCACAGGGCAACAGTGGCTGTTTTTGTGCTTTCCTGCAAAGGCAGCACCTAGGGCTTCTGTCTTGGGAGTGCCCCTCCAGTTACTCTACTGGACTTTGCATCTCAAAATCAGTTCAGTAGGTTCAGTAACAGTTTATCTCAACTCCTTGGAGAACTAATTCATCATTGTTTAATAAGAATCCTTATGTGTTTACTGAGGATACCTTATCTTGAGCCCTTGTCTTACTTCCTGGTTTCTTTCTTCCTCCCTCCCCCTCCAGTTATAATCCACCGTTGAACTCAACAAATATATTAATGCAGTTAGCCTTCCAAGGTGTGTACAGTCATTCACCGTACCCAGTCCACTTTGCAAGAATGTAGACTGGGAGTGATGTTTACAGATGTTTGCTACTCCTGGCAGCCAAGTGAGAATAACGGTGTAAGTAACTTGGGGTAAGGGCAGGCATGAGAAGGATCAGAGAGGGGCTAACAGGTCCTTAAGAGATTTGGCAGGTCTGGGAGGGAGTTGGCAAAACCACACTGGGGTTGGTAGGTTTACAGGGGGGTTTGCCCAACTGGGGGGCTAAAATGGCCTAATCAGCTGTAAAACCCAAGTGGATGGGCTTCCCCAGTCCTGGGGCTGCGCTGTGAACACATACAGGCATTTGTAAGATTAGGTTAATCTTTTCTTAGATTGGATTAACCCAATATCGATCTAAGTTAACATTCTTACTCAGGTGAAGTAACAGATTAACACATCATTTTTAGGCAAGTCAAGCCCCCTGCACACCTGTACAATTAGGCATTTAGATCGATCTAGCACCTGTACATACCCCCAATAACCCAGTTAACAAGCAGTATTCAAAGTTATTAAGAGCAGCTCTTCATTATTCATAGCTTGATATCCAAGTATATTCTTTCTGTTTGCATAGATTACTAGTAGATGAATTTTTAATAGCCAGTGCAAGCTGTTTAGAGATCAGGTTTGTGTTAAAGATAAGCCAATGCTTCATGAATGGTGATTATAATGGTATAAGAATATATCAATTGGTGAGCACAGTAAGAAAAAGTATGTTTTTTAAATGGACCTTCTCTCCACCACTAAGATTTTGTAACTGCTCCTGAAGAATTAGAATTGCATGCTATCAAACAGAGATTGCAAGGCTTATCGGTATATTCTGGGACAGCAATCCTTAGATATTTATTCAAACCTAGTGGACCATACATGTTTAGAAAAGGCCTAATAAAAACATATTTGTGAGTAGATATTGTTTTATGCATGAAAGGCATTTATCTATGCAGCTTCAGATATCTTTCTGAAGACAGACATCTTTCCAAAAAATGTTAGAAATCATTTTAAAATGCCATCTGTGCATCCCTTCCCTAGCTCTATTGTCATGTTTGCTTAGTTAACTGGTAAAAATAAGTTTTTGTTAATTTAATCTTCTTTAGTCAGAATAGCTGCCAAAGAATGTGCTAGAGGTATTCTATTCTTCCTTGACAATTAAAAACAGAACTGCTAAACAGCCCAAGTGTGACTCTGGTCTTCTTAGCTGGTGGTGGGTACTGAGTAATGCATGAAGGAAAAGAATATTATTTTACTTTCAGATATTTGTTGGGGATCAACGAGAGCCACTTCCATGTAGTGATGATCCCTGGTAACATCTCTGAGAGCTCCTGAATTGACAAAAATGCCAAAGCGCGCAAAGATAAAGATATGGACACTGTTTTTGTTATATGAAAGAAGAAGATATTTGTTTTAGTCTCTTTGTAAACATTCATGTATAAACCGGGAAATTGGATGGAAAGTCAAAGAGAGACTAAACATGGCTGTCAAAATCTCAGTTTTACAAAACTGATTTCTACTCAATCTTTTCCAATTAACATGGGCAACTGGTGCCTCCTGAGTCTGGAGAGGCACCAGATCACCGACTTGTGGGCGTGGGGTGGGGTGGGGTGGAGGGGGGTGATCCCCCAGTGGCTGATTGCCGACTGAGGGGCACTTCTGTTAGCACTTCCGATTTCGCCACCAGGGCTTCTCTCAGGGCAGGGACAGCACGCTGACGCTTCTCCCGGTACCCCTACTTCCAGTGGCCAATCTCAGGTGGTGCACGTGCACACCCATGCATTGCCAATGCCAGTTAATATTTCATTTAATCTTTTTCAGATAAAATATGGAAGAGGTAATCATGCTCAGGATAGAGCTTGTGAGTTTATACATGCAATTTAGGTTAAGGCTGAAAACTCTCACTCTTTGACCAGGAGTATCAGAATTATGGCCTGCAGACTGGATCTGGCCCATGAGAAGCCCCATGGTCAATTTGTCCTGCAGGGCCAAATGAGTTGGATACCCCTGCTTTCGAGTCTAGTTTTCCAAGTGTAGGCAGCGAGATTCTAAAATTCTGAGGCCTTACTAATATTTTCATGCAGTTTCATCCAGCAGTGAGGAATCCCCTGCACCCCTGTTATGCACTGAGAATCTTTCAGTTTCTCTGACTTCACCACCACTTAAGTATACCATTGGACTAGAATATATCGTTCACTATTTAGAGGCAAAAGGTTTTTTTTTCTGCCACTGATACA
>NW_005842401.1:521784-532030 GCF_000455745.1 Alligator sinensis | reverse complement strand
AGCAGGAATTAAACATCTGACAAGGGCAAAATAAGAAATTTACGTGTTTTATGGAAAGAAATTTGCAGACTTTTCTGTCAGAAACTTAAACAGCACAATTCATTATTACCCACCTGTAGTTATCCTAAAGCACACATGTAAGTTTTGAGATAAGAATCTTACAGCAAAGCAATGTCAGTGAAATGCCTCTTATAATGTCACTTCAATGTCCAAATAATTTGATCAGAAGCCTACGGAGGACATCAGTACTGTATCTCATATGGAACAACAATATAGCAAAACCTTTTATTTTATTATTACAAATAAAAATAAATGTGCTACTTTCCTCATGGTGGTTGTTTGAGAAACTTCTGCTTCTATTTTTGTCTTTATAGGAGAGGGATCCTGTTTCCCATCACAGTGATACATTTTTAAACTGAGCAGACAATAATCTAAATTATGTACCTAAAATGTAGGTCACTGGCTAAGAAGGCCAACTAACTGCCCAGTGTAACTCCCAACTCTTAATTCCAAGGACAAAGGACAGAGTCATCTAGTGTCTGTTACTGCTTCTGTGTTCACTGCCTGAAGGAAACAGATTTATAGTTATTTATAAGAAAGTGATTTATTATAGAAATGTATTATTATCCATAAAACTTGTCTCCCATGGGCACTGAGAAAATTTACTGAACTGATATTGCAGAAGGGCTGAGTTAGATATAATATAGTTCCTGCTGGACTAAAGTAGTGAAATTACTCTTTTAGGTAATGAGAGATCACTTACTAAAGAATGTGGAGACTGGTTCTGCTGCCAGCAGATCTCTTCCCCACAATTTAATTAGCTGTACAATTATAAGGCAACTAATTATGTTAACAGTCCATTTCAGATGTGTGACCCTCTCAGAAAATAGAACCTGGGTTCTTTTTGGCTAATGCTACATAACCGTTTGTCTGATCCACAGAATGAAGCACTTTGTTAGATCTTTCCACCCCCCCACATCTTAAATTTAAACACAAGAGGCCAGTCACTGGCTCACTGTTTAATAAAAGCATAACTAGAGGCTTCACATTATTTCACTCTGTACAGATTAAACAATACTTAGATGGTGATGTTTAAAGCATAAAGACAACTGGTCCAAGACATTTTGCCCCTGTGAATTTATGTTTTAGCTTCAAGCCACCCGTTTAGCAATGGGGAGGATATACAACTGCTCAGATCTCTCACAATGAAATGCTCATGACAGATTGCTAGACACTGCTTTGCCAAAAATGCTTGTGCAGGTATAGGGATAAATCGGAATGAGATTTGTTCCTCATATCGCTCTTCTGTGCACTCCAGTGGCAAAAATGAGGAAAGTTTATATGGAGGCAAAGACACTGTTCACATACAAATGCCAGCTGGACTGGCACAGGAAGATGTACAAACTTATCCCTGCAAAGAGGCATACCAGCAGCTGCTGCTATGTGCGCCTCCCAAGCACAACAGGGAGCATCTCTGGGAGCTGTTGTTAGTGCACAGCTCATCCTCCTCCCAACACCAACGTGGGTTTAAAACTACATTCCAGCCCAAAATTATGTGTACGTGTTTTGCACCAGAAAATTACATGATCCCACTCTGCTTAAACTGCAACAGATTAGTATCTGAACAAGACCAGCTGCAACTTCAGAACTGTACTACTCTGTGTTTATAGACACCCACCACCTGACATACTGTTTACACTGCATGGGAATGATGAAAGGAGAAGAGGAATTATGCCCTTTTAATTCTTTTGTAAAAAAAAATACCAAACAAAAAACCAAAACAAACTTCACTTAAAAGTGCTCAAAAATTGGGCCACCCCTAAGAACAACTCATGCCACTAAGGAAGGATATAAGCGGTCAGAACAGAGTCTGTTATTTACTTGCAAGTATATGTAAAAGAAGCAGTCCCCTGGAGGACTGGGAGAACTCTGTACTATACGTAGAACCAAGGAATAGGGCTGACTCAGGGGTGGCATTATACAGCAGAGGAAACCACATACTATTTGGTCACTTGGCACGTGACCATCGCCTCCCTGTAAAAGGCCCTATGCTAAGAAGAGAAGGGAATGCTGAATTTTATCAGTTAAAGAAAAATAATGGCAGGTATCCTATGTTAAGTTAGGATTGCCTTCATTTAGTTTGCCCTGATAGGATAATCAGATGCTTCATGATCTCCAATCCTGAAAGATCTTTCTTCACCCTGGCCTTGAAAACCCAGACCTCCAATCGATTAAAAGCTACTCCATAACAGCAGACTGTTAAATATTGCTTGTAAATAGAATGAAAGAAAGGAAGTCAAGGTAGATATTTGGGGTGTTCCTTCTCTGGTTACCTACACATAACTGATAGCCGTGTCCCTTCACATCTGGCACAGCAATACAGCCCTGTGGGTGCATCTACACAAGACATTTACTGTGGAGCTGACTAATTAGCTCCACAGTAAATGTCTCAGTGGGCACATCTACATGAGCCTCTCACTGCACAGTAGCAGTCATTTAGCACTTGCATAACCAAGTACTAAACGACAGCACAGTAACTGGAGGTACTATGCAGTAGTGCCCCAGCACCGTTGCCTAGTGACACTTACTGAGCAATAGCTTGTTAGTACTGCACAGTAGCTCGTTACTACTCCACAGTAGTTTGGCATCACAGTTCATACCTAGAGTCACTATTGTGCAGTAGGGCTGTGCAAAGCTTCGGTCCTTGATATGATTTGGCAGAGATTCGGCCTGGTTCATTGGCCAAATCTCTGAATCCAAATTGAATCAGAGGACCATTTTATCTCTCCTAATTGAATTGGAGACCTTCAAAGCAATTCAGAGAGATTCGGAAAGATTCGGCGATTTGGACATAGACACAGCTTTAAATGTTTTTTCTACATACCTCTAGGTAGCAGGGGCTCGTGAGTGCTGTGATGCTGGGATGCATGGAGTGTCCCACAGAAGCATGGGGGGCGCTCCAGGCCCCCTGGCAGCAGACCCAGAAGTAGACCAGAAGCACTTCCAGTCCACTTCCAGGTCTGCTGGGGAGCATGCTGGCGGGGGCCCCCGCTTCCCCCTGGCTCAGCGACTGGTGCCTCCTGGGTTTTGTGGGGGCACCTGGGGTTTCTTGTGGCTAATTGCTGGGCCAGGGGGGCACAGGGGCCCCCCCAGCATGCTCCCCAGCAGACCCGGAAGTGGGCCGGAAGTACTTCTGGTCCACTTCTGGGTCTGCTGCCAAATGTGCTGGAGAGCCCCCCATGCTTCTGTGGGACACTCTACGCACCCCAGCATTGCAGCAATCATGAGCCATGCCTGCTACCTCAAGGTATGTAGAAAAAACATTTAAAGCTGTGTCTATGTCTGAATCACTGATTCTCTGAATCAGCATCGACTCTTCAGATTCAGATTCAGCTGAACTGAATCAGGGAGAGTGATCCAAATCAACTAATCGAATCGGCGTCCCTGATTTGGGCTGAATCCAAATTTGAATCAAATATGGCCCACTTCACACACCCCTACTGCGCAGTAGTAACAAGCTACTGTGCAGGAAGAGTCTCATGTAGATGCAGCCAGTGTCTACATGTGCACATTAGGGCGCAGGAAACTAATAAACTCTGCAGCAGGGTAGTACTTGTAATCACAAGTACTACCCTGCTGCAGCATTTTTTCATGCACAACAGCTCACGTTTAGACACTGGCCCAGCTGGCTTGGGCATGAGGGTGCTTCAGTGTAGGGGTTGCCTGCCAGCTATCCCCACACTGAAGGACCCTTGTGCTCCAGCCATCCCTTCCGCAGTACATGGGAGCCTGGTCAGAGTCCCAGGCTGGCAGGCTGACCTTCCAGGCCTGCTGCCAGCCGGGGTTGCTTTGACCTGGCTCAACATGCTGTCCCTGAATAAACTGTGGAGCTTATTGCGCCGAGGTGCACATTCAAATGGTGTACCTGGGAGCAATTAACTCCGGAACAATAAGCTCCACAGTTTATTCAGGCACCATAATTACATGTGTAGACATACCTGTTAAGTAGTAAAAATATATTATAATATTTCACACCCCACTCCTTGAACCCCTTTTTAAAAATTGCATCGCCAATTGTTTAATGAATCTTCTCTAGCATGGCTGGTTCGTTCTCTCCTTACTGTGTCAAGCTGTCATTCTTAAAGCAGCAAAATCAAGCATACTTGGCAAAAGTAAGGGTGGATTTCATTCACACAATCCTGGAGGCAGTCAGATGGAAAACTAATATTGATTTCCTGCCTGTATCCTATGGGAGCATAAAACAGAGATTTTAATGGAGTACCTGATTGCACTGCTACACTAGACACCTTAGAGAAAAATTGGAGGAAACAATACTGGAACTGTACGACTAACAAAAAGGAGTTAAAAAAATATCCTTTCAATCCTTAAAGACTATTGACTTATTTCAAGAGATATACTGTACACAGAATCATGGATTAAGGCTGAGATTTTATTTTAGTGACCTAAGCTATTAATGGGAATGCCTGCTATTAATGGGATCTTATCTGGATCCCATTAATAGCAGGCATATTTGCCAAATCTCAAGGTAAAAAAATAAGGTTAAAAAAAAGACGTAAAAAGTCTTATAGTTCATCCCTGTACCGGGGATAGTCATATCTCTACTGATATTTTGATGGAGATTTCATTTAGTTTACTTTAACTTGTTTCTAATGGCTGTTTACTTCTGGCTTCATGCAGTTCTTCTACCAACTACTTCCTTACTTTACACATGTTTTCCAATGATGAATTCCTTTATTATTATGCTTATTATTCTTATTCCTATTATATTTACTTATATTTTATTATTTCCTTTTTAGTATTTACCACTTACCTTTTATTATTTACTATTTTATTTATTAGGGCATTTAATAGGCCTTGGGTTTTGCTTCCTGACACAAATATAAACTGTTCCTCCCCTTGCTTGATGCTTCCTATATTTATAGACTGATGCCATCCATCTCAACCTTCTCTTCCTCACGCAAACCCCATACATACTCATTTATATTAATCTTTCCTAATATATCAGTGTTTTCATGATGTTTATTTTCCCAATAGCCTGTCTGTGAACTGACAACATTTTAGTAGTATTTTTTTTAAATGCAGCACATAAAACTTACATGCAATTGCCCAATTACATTAAGAATAAAATCTTGGTTCTATTAAAGTCAGTGGGAATTTTGACTTCATTAGGGACATGATTTCATGCAAAAGGTTAGTTTGCTCCTGGGCATAAAGCCAGCTTAATAAATGTGTGTGTGTGGTGCTGAAATCTCACTTCTACTCTGTCTTGATAATGCAGGTCACATCTACATACCATATTAGACCATCTCTTCATTTGTATCACACAAAAATAAAATAATTCTTCAAATATTTGAAAATTGAAAATATAGTGAAAATTATTAAACACCACCTTAGTATAATCTAATAATTTATTTCTGTTATACATTTTACTAAGTCTAAGTAAGAAATCACCTAAGCAATATTTTACTATTTTTTAATATGGTCTTTTAATATGGTTTCAAGAAAAGAAGCTTGGTATGGGAACATGGAGACAACTTTAGCTAAATTTCCATTTCTGGGAAACAATGATATATTATAGTAAAACATACAGTAGTACATAAAATTCTTTCTGAATACCAGCAATTCACAACTAGAGGAATTCCACTGACATCATGAGGCATAGAAGTATAGCTTGAGTAGTTTGTGAAAGAACGCCAATAGAACTCCAAGAATGTACTGCCACTTTAATATTTCTTCTGAAAATATTCAATGTTCATGTAATATTTTTCTGTGTTCATAGTGAGCTAACCCACTCCAACAGCAATAAACATTCCTTTCCTAGAAAAAGAGTTTCTTCCTTCCCTTTGCTTCCAAGTTTGAAGGAGATTAAGTAAAAATGGGAATAAAAAGTCCTTTTAAATTAACCACAAATACAAGAAACATCTTAGGTCATGTTTTGAGCTTCTGCCTTTTCAAATGTTTTATCTAGTGTTAAGTTCTTAGAAATTACTTTAACAGGGCTTCTTGTTTTAACTGGGCTCAGAAGAATCAGTCGCTAGTCTCATCTGATTACTCTGTTTAACCTAGGGGAGGTGAAAAAGGGCATGAAGAAGCCAATTACACCTCCCTTATTCTGCTCACATGCAGCCTCATAAATTACAGCTGCACTACGTGCTAATTGATTAGTTGCAAAGGTTAGGATGCAGGCTTGTCTTTCAAACCCTCAACTCTATGGACAGCATCTCATGTGGTGTCTTGAGAGTAGAAGAGGCTCATCTTTGTATAAAGCATCACATATTGACAACAACTTGAGGTGGATTCCTGCATTTGGATGGGACACTGGTCCAATGGTTTGATCTGCTTTAATATACCCCATCATGGAAGCATGTCAGCATTTTACCTTCCTATGTAGTGGGGAGTGTGGCCCTCTACCTGGGATGTCTTGAGTGTATATTAAGAACCATTTATAGAAGCAGGACATTGGCTGCTGTGGTCCCCCTGCTTTATCAATGGCAGGTTAGGGTGTTATGCCTTTTATTGTGTCAGGGTTGAACATAGTTTTAGTAAGAGGTTAGATTATGGATTTGAATAGGTTGGTTTGGATAGGGATGATCCTGTCTTAGGCCAGGAGTTGGACTAGATGACTTATGGAGGTCCCTTCCAGCCAGACTTCTTTATGATTCTATAATAGTATTTTACATATAACAGGGAAGGCTAAAATATCTCTATATTTTTTTCCATTATCATGTTCAACCTCAGCTGTTAGGAATGCAAAAATGTTGACTCTGGAAAAGTCCAAATAGGTTTGAAGTTTTAGTAGACTCTAGATGCAAAACACAGCATTCTAAGAAAACCTTCTCTGTTCTTTTTTTTTTATAACATTTTTCTTTGATTCTAGATGAATCGGAGAAAAAAGTAGGCACAGCATCTTGCCTGCACATTTATATTAACAGACTTCCTTGTTCGAGAGTTTTACGTAACTTCAGAAAGAGAAAACTGCCCCAATTCAAATAAACAGCAATAAGTGCCTGGAAAAAACAAATACTGGAAATGACGGCAACAACAGGTATTGCTACTTCAGCTAATCCAGCTCAACAATTTATCAGAAGAACTGTAGTGATGGATGCAGTGTCTCAGAAGGTTGAAGTGTACTTTGATGCTTTAGTGCAGGCAGATGGCATGGAAAGAATTCCTGGTGACATTTTACAACATAAAAATGCTGAAAAGATACAATAAATTATTGGATTGCTAGATATCTATGCCTTTATAGCCTCCATAATTTTTACTTTGATTCAAGCATTACAAGAGTAAAATACAAGATATGCACAAGATTCCATAAAACATACAAAATCTTTCAAATTTAAGTTGCTGCTGTATTTACAACCCACAGAACAATACACTTTAAAAAAGAAACAGATTCTTGGCTAGGATAAATTAACAAGACTTCCCTTATACTTAATAAGTCCAGTATTTTGGGGGAATTTAGATTTCACTACATCAGTAAAGTATATGCATAACTAAGTGCAAACTTCAGTCCTTCCTTATTCAACACTGAAGTCAAAAGAGCTATGCTAATTTATATCAAGGTTATAAGCCAGGGGTGGGCACTTATTTAGACATGGGGGTCACATAGGGAGTTTTGATGAGTTGTTATTGAGCCAGGTCAGCACATCCCCTCCCCAACCCCTGCAGCAACAACTCACCAAAACTCGCCATGTGAGATGGGGCCGCAGGCAGGTGGGGAGTGATGTTCAGAAGCAAGATGACCAGGTGACCTATCACCTGGACAAGGGAGAAGAGATTGATGTCATATATCTTGACTTCAAAAAAGCCTTCGATCTGGTATCCCATGATCACCTCTTGGTGAAACTGGCCAATTGTTGCCTTGGGTCCACCACGATCCACTGGCTGGAAAATTGGCTCCGTGGTCGGACCCAGAGGGTAGTAAGTGATGGAAGTAAGACGATGCTGTATTGGGTTAATGAAACGGCACTGCTCTGGCAGAATCATAGCACTAATTTGCTTTAGGAACTTTACTGGTATAAAAGGATGAGGATAAGTGTTGGAGACTTGCGGATACAGCCTATTTCTGGTTGTATTAAAGTGGGTGCCATTCCACCACACCTCTGTATAGGTATGATTTACAAACAATGTAATAACTTTGTTTCAACTTGTAATGCGCTCTCCCACCTGGTGGGCCTCACACCATCGCTGGAGAGTGTTGTCAGACATGGGGATGGGAAGGGGCAGATTCTCCCATAAACGTAGTAGCTCGAGAGGCTGAACAGATGCAGAATGCACTATTGGGGACACAAACTCAGGGGCGTTGAGCTTAACGGGGTTCCTCTCAGGAAGTATGTAACAACAAATTCTCAAACGAGCAAAACTACAACAATCACCTCCCCTCCCACAGTTAGCCATTCCAGCCTTCAGGTAGGGAATGAACTCAAGATAATAACTGGTGCCACAGGTGCACTGACAGTTACCACCTTAGTCAATTATCCTGTTTCTTGTACTTAGAGACCAGGACTTCACTTGCTTCAGGGTGGCGGGTTTCTTCCAGTATAGATACTGCAGCTGGACCACGTGAAGGCTATCTGAACGCATTTCTGGGGGATGCTCTTCAGGGTCAGGCCACTCCTTGAGGTCTTCAGGAGCAAGTTCATTAATATCTGGGTAATAAGAAGGATAGTAGACACGCCCTATCCAGGAAACACAACAAGACGTTAATAAAAAGAGTACATTCATAACAGTCCACCACTTCATGGTGCCAGTCATTTTAGATCAGTGACAGAGCAGGACTCGTCTTCAGTGGCAGGCTCAATTAGAAATGGTTATGGCTGCACTTGTGGACAGATCCAATCTGTAGGAACAAGACAACAAGGAGCCTGGCTCCTGTTAGATAAATTTGACTTAAATACCCACCATGTATTATGCATACCTTTTGCGAATAGTGTCCCCTCCCATTTATTTCCTTAAGGATGCTTCACTACTACCTGATCTCCTGTCTGAAGCTTTCCTGGGTCACCACCCTTAGGTCGCTCTACTGCTGGCTTGCGGGGACCACCCAATCCAAAGGCCTGTTGCATGGGGCTACCTCCTAGATGGGGTCGGTTATTGGCCCAATTGATAGTTCAATCTAGGTGCAAGTCCCAGTCTTTAAGAGCCAGGCCAGTGGCCACTCGCAAATTGCATTTGAGGATGCCATTGGCTTGCTCTACCAGTCCGTTAGACTGCGGATTGTATGGGCTGTAATATGTCCATAACATGCTATGTTTCACGGTCCAGTCATACACAAGATGATTGCGGAAGTGAGGGTCATTATTGGTCTGTAGTTCTATAGGTGGTGGATACACAGCTAGTAAAGTTTCCAATGCTGCACAAGTGTCCTGGGCTGTAGCTCTCTCTGAGGTGTGGGCAAACGTTATTCTTGTGGCAACTTCTATAGCTACAAACACATAGTGTTGCAACATGTCTTTAATACTAATGGATTCTATCCATGCAGGCTTATAACTCTGGATGCTTTCTGTCAAGGCTGGTAGTGATGGGATGGCAGCCATCAAGGGGTCAGTATTAGCATTCAAAGCTCGAAAGTCAATAGTCAACTGCCACCCTTCATTTGGCTTGCTCACTGGCCACACTGGATTGTTATACGGAGAGCGGGTTCGAATAGTAGTCTCATCTTTTAACTGCTGGCTTATAATACACTGGATAGGTTGTGTGGCCTTGGGGGGAGTTCGATACGGGGGTCTGTGTACTCCTTTCATGGGAGGCAGCGTTAGTGGGATCATCTACATCAAGTTACAGCTGCTACAGCTGTTTCTTCTTGTTCTCGGTGAGGCACTGCACACTCAAACTGCCAATTTTCTTGTTCAAGGGCAAATTGCTGTTTTCTTAGTACATTAAGTCCCAGTAAGCTTGGTCTCCCTTTAAGTATTACTGCGGCCGCTGTTACCTTAGAGCCATACCTTAGAGCCTTAGAGTTACCTTAGGTAACGCGAAGGCTGCTCGGACTAGATGTCCTGGTCGTCTGGTGCCTCCGACTCTAATTACTTTGTACCCACCTCCGTTCGACCAGGAGTTCACGCGCCGCCTTTGCCCAGGCCCAAGATCTCGCGCACCCGGGCTTTGCTAGTGCGCCCCGGAGTTTACCCCGACTGGTGTCAAGGGGGACCCCAGAATTCGCCTGCCACGACTTTGATAATGCCTTCAGTGGCGGGGGTTTCCCTTCGGGGGAGTCCCGGCC
>NW_005842401.1:521138-521498 GCF_000455745.1 Alligator sinensis | reverse complement strand
TCCCACCTCGGCTGCCGGCTTCCCCGCTGGCTGTGTCCCAATTTACGGAGCTGACTCCTCCCCTCCTTGTGCTGCTCCCAGCTGCTCCGCCACGTTGCTCGCAGCCATCTCCGCCTCCTTCTTGTGCTGTCCCGCGCTCTGCGGGTGGCGGCTGATTCCTCGCTTGCTGGGGCTCCGCGCTCCAGTTCTCTCCTCTCAGCCACCCCGTTGCCTCGGCGGGGCCGCCTTTTGTTTCTCCCGGCAGGCGTGCCCTGCCCCCGCTGCTCAGCCACAGCTGGATGAATGCCTGGCTGATGACCCGTGCCGACTGCGCCGGCGCGTGGACTCCCTTCGGCTCCTCCACACCCTCAGGAGGGAAGC
>NW_005842401.1:520527-521083 GCF_000455745.1 Alligator sinensis | reverse complement strand
CCCCGCTCCCCTGGGACACAACCCCCCCCTCAAGATGCCTTGGGGCATTCCTATTTTACCTTTCCGGGGTACACCGGGGGAGTTGTCCGCCTTGTACGTCTGCGGCTCTATTGTTAAGCCCGAGTCGCTGCTGTTGCACCTAGACAGGAAATCCGCCACAGCGTTTGATTTTCCAGGCCTGAACACGATTTGAAACTTGTAAGGTTGTAGGGCCAATGCCCACCGGGTGATCCTGGCATTATCGGTCCTGGCAGCGCTCAGCCATTGGAGCAGGGCATGGTCCGTTACTAGCTTGAATTCTCGGCCCATTAAATAATCTCGGAAATGGTCCATGGCCCACCGAATGGCTAAGCATTCCCTCTCTATTGTGGCGTACCTCTTTTCTGCCGGTGTCAACTTGCGACTGGCATATGCTATCCGTCTCTCAATTCCTTCCTCTTCCTGCGTGAGGACGGCCCCCACTGCCGTTTCAGACGCGTCCGTCTGTAAAACGAAGGTTTTCCCGAAGTTAGGAGTATGTATTATCACATCCTCGCAGAGGGCCTGTTTTAATTTT
>NW_005842401.1:517814-520203 GCF_000455745.1 Alligator sinensis | reverse complement strand
AGGAATCCTAGGTATTTGGTCTCCCTTTTTGCTAAGGCGCATTTCCGCGGGTTCGCTGTAAGCCCGGCCCGCCTTAGTTCCGACAACACAGCCCAGAGGGCTTGTTTGTGATGCGTCCAGGTTGGCGAGTATATAATAATGTCGTCGATGTAGGCCGCCGCGTACTCTGCATGTGGGGCCAGCAGTTGGTCCATTAACCGCTGGAATGTTGTGGCCGCCCCATGTAGCCTGCCGCCCCATGTAGCCCGAAGGGCATTCTTACGAACTCATATAGGCCCCAGGGCGTGCCGAAGGCCGTCTTTGGCCGGTTGGCCGGGGCCACTGGGATTTGCCAGTATCCCTTGGCCAAATCCAGCGTTGATATATATTGGGCCTCTCCAATCCTCTCTATTAACTGGTCTACCTGGGACATGGGGAATGCGTCGAAGGTGGCCAGTGCGTTTAACCTTCTGTATTCAACACATAGTCTCAGTGACCCGTCCGGTTTTCGTACGGGGACCAATGGGCTTCTCCAAGGGCTTCGGGAAGGTCTCACCACTCCCAGTTGTAGCATGGAGTCCACCTCGTCCCACACACTAGCAAGTGGTGAGGGATGGGCCTCCACTTCTCCCTTACTATAGCCCCGGGAGGTGTCTTAATGGTATGCATGGTGCCATGGACCCACCCCGGCTCTATGCAGAACACATCCTGGAATTCCTGAATTACCTTCTGTGTTTCTTGCTCCTGTAGTTCAGACAGGTCTTCCCCTATCCCGATTAGTTGCTGTACCTCGCTGGCCGGTGTCACGTCTCGCTGTTGCCCTTGGGACCCCAAATCCTCCCCTTCAGTCTCCACAAAAGTTACCCAGCCCGTTGGTTCTTTCCATTCCCGCAGCAAATTCATGTGGAAGATTTGCTTCTCTCGGCGATGACCTGGCCGGTGCACTTCGTAGTCCACAGGCCCGACTCACTGGAGGATCTCAAAGGGGCCTTGCCATTGCGTCAGGAACCAGCTTGCAGACGTGGGTAATAGCACTAGTACTCGCTGCCCAGGTTCAAAGACCCGCTCTCTGGTGTTGTTGTCGTACCTCTCCTTCTGCCACGCCTGGGCGTCTCTCAAATTCTCGCAAACTATGTTCTGGGCCATTCGTATCCTTTGTTGGAAAGCCTGGCGATATTCTGCCGGGTCCTGCAGCCCCCCGGGGTCCCGCTCCCACTCTTCTCGGAGGACCTGCAGCCATCCCCTCGGGCGATGCCCGAGGACCAGCTCGAACGGGGAAAACTTCATGGAGTCCTGAGAGGTATCTCTGAGAGAGAATAGGACCAACAGCAACAGTAAATCCCACTTCCAAGGATCTCCCTGGATGCACCATCCCAATACCCTTTTTAGGGTGCCATTCAGGTGTTCCACCAGCCCGTTGGTTTGGGGGTGGTACACCAAGGTTCGTATCTGTCGTATTTGCAGGGTCTGACACACCACCTTCATGACGCCGGACATAAAATTTCGGCCCTGGTTGGTCAAAATCTCTTCAGGGACCCCCATTCTTGCAACCCACTTTATCAGTTCTTCTGCCACCCGGGGAGCCATGGCAGTTTGCAACGGGACGGCCTCAGGATACTGCGTCGCATAGTCCACCATGACTAGCACATACTGATGGCCGGAACTGCTGTGGGGTAAGGGCCCCACAATGTCTAGGGCTATCCTCGCAAAGTGGGTATCTATGACCGGCATTGGCTGTAAAGGGGCCCTAGCAGGGCGCTCGGTCTGGGTCTTCTGACACTCTGGACAGGCTGCACATCGGCGGGCCACTTCTTCTCCCATCCCGGGACAAAAGAACCACCATCCTACCTTGGCCAGGGTTTTATCTCGCCCCAAATGGCCCCCCACTGGGCTCGCATGGGTGAGTTTCCAGACCGCCTGGCGTAACTGTTTTGGGACTACCAGCTGCGCTTCCGCGGGGCCCTCCTACCTGGGCCCTGGTACGCGATAGAGGAGGTGGTTCCTTACCTCGAATTGGGGTTGCTCTCCTCTGGGTGACGCGGCCTCGGCTCAGTCCTCGTGGGCTCGTCTCCAGTGGGTTTCGAGTTCCGGGTCCTCGTTCTGCACCTCCCGGAACTGTCGGCACCTGGCGATACGGTTTAAGTCGAGGTTTATGGATCCCTCAATGCTGGTCAGATCCACTTCTTCCTCGCCTAGCCATCCTTTGCTGGTTCCCATCTTTTTACAGGCGAGTTCTATGTCCCTCACTCGCTCCAGTACATCGTAGAGGGGTGTCCAATCCCGACCTATTAGCATCTTGCATGCTAGCTTCGGCACCACCCCAACGAGTAGCTCCCCTTGGTGCTCCATCACGCGCAGCTGTATCCATTGTCGCCTCACGCGCTCGGTTTCTCCATGGAGGCCGGCCACC
>NW_005842401.1:516208-517798 GCF_000455745.1 Alligator sinensis | reverse complement strand
GCGGCGTCGGACCATGTCGGCTCTTACCATAGATTGGGCACACCCTGAGTCAAGAGTGGCCCGTACAGGCCGGCCGTCTACCCAGGCCTTGACGGTCGGGCGGCTCCACGTTGCGTTCCCCTCACAGCTGGCGTAGCTGAAATCCATAGGTTCACCCATTTCCGTGCCGCGGCGCCGGTTAGGGAAACCTCTGGGTTGGTTAGCTGGGACCCATCGTGCAGCGGGTTGCGTGGGGCATTCGCGTGAGAGGTGCCCCCTCTGCCCGCAGCGAAAACACACTACGTCTTTGCCAGCCCCCCGGATAGGGGCCTGCCGCCGTTCAGCTTCTCTCGGCGGCGGCAGTGCTGGCCTCGGGTTTCTCCGTTCCTTCGAATAACTCGGTTCTGCAGCCGCGTAGGCTTCCGCCAGTTTCAACGCTTCCTCGCAATTCCGAGGGGCGTGTTGCCGCACCCAGCGCTGTGTCCTCTCGTCTAGGTCAATCTGGAATTGCTCCAGAATGACCTGATCTGCCAAGCCCTTGCGGTTGGACCCCACCGGGCTCACCCATTTGTCGAGGAGGTCCCGCAGCAACTGTAGTAGCACCCGGGGACACCTCTCGTCGGGCCTCTTCTTAGCCCGGAACAGGTGTCGGTAATAGTCTGGGCTGATCTCCAGCCAATAGAGTATTGCATGTTTGACCCATTTGTAGTCCCGGGCTTCCTCTCGCAGGACGGCCCGGTCGGCCGCCTGTGCCACCCCGACCACCAGGGCTCCCAACTGGCTGGCCCAGTGCTCCTGGGAAAGGCCGGTCATCGAGGCGTGACGCTCGAATGCCTCTACGTACACCTCGGGGTCATCCTCCTTCGTCATCTTCGGCATCTTAAAGGATACCTGGCCTCGCCTGAACCACTCCTGCTGTTGGTCAAACATCTGCTGCTGAGAGCCAACAATTTGGGTGAGGGATTGCAGGTTTTGTCCCAAAACCTCAAGCGCTGACATAGGCACAGGTTGGGCACTGGCATAGGCCGCCATGTCTGGGTCTTCCATTTTCCCGGCCAATGCACCACTTTGTACCCGCCTCCGTTCGACCAGGAGTTCACGTGCTGCCTTCGCCCGGGCCCAAGATCTCGCGCACCCGGGCTTTGCTAGTGCACCCCGGAGTTTACCCCGACTGGTGTCAAGGGGGACCCCAGAACTCGCCTGCCACGACTTTGATAATGCCTTCAGTGGCGGGTCTTCCCTTGAGGTGTATCCCAGCGCTGGCGCGCTCCTCCGCGGGTATTCTCGGGGCTCTGTCCTCCCCTACACCCCAGCCATTCACCACCTTAGGGTCTTCCTATTCTGGCCTCTAACCCATTCTTGCCTTGTCCTCTCTTGCCTCACTCCACGTGGCCGTCAACAGCGGTCTTCGGATCGGGTATATCCCCAGTAGGGACGCTGACTTGGTCCCTCCTTCCCTGGGATGCGGCTGGCCTCTTTGCTACTCCAATAGCTTACACCGCGGTTACCCTCGCTGTCAGCTCTGTGGTGCGGGGTGCATTCAGCCCCTCTCTGGGCGCTGCTGCCAGCCCTGCTGCCACCTCGGCTGCCGGCTTTCCCCCCCGCTGGGGC